>NW_023046219.1:0-45000 GCF_011762505.2 Arvicanthis niloticus
ATGAGACAAGACAGGTGGGGCTGCTGGCACCTGCCTTTAATCCCAGCTTCTGAGAGGAGGAAGCAGACAGTTTTGTGTGAGTTTGAAGCCAGATCTGGTGTATATACACCAGAGCTACATGGATAAATCCTGACTCAAAAAAAAAAAAAAAAAAATCAGGTCACATAAGTGATGAGCTGGTCGACTTGTGGGTCCCATTAGGTGACCTTGATGGAAAAGACACTGTGGTCACTCCCCCAGCTACTCTTTCCTGCTGAGTTTGGTGGAACTGGCCCACTCCTGGATTCAATAGTAGCAAGATGGTTTTATCATAATCCGTGCTGTAGAATCTAACTTCAAGGGTAAAACCTCATAATCCCCGTCTTCCTCAGAGCAGCAGTGGCTGCAGCATCCTCAAGTTGAGCCTGTTGTAGGTCCCTTCTGGGAGAAGATGGTCGGTCGGAAGAGAGCCATTAGATCCTCACTCAAGATCCCAGGCACTCTTTTGTTTTATTTTATGTACATGATTGATGTTTTGAATGCATGCATGTCAGTGTAAGGGTGTTGGATATCCTGAAACAGGAGTTAAAGACACTTGTGAGCTGTCCTGTGGGTACTGGAAATTGATCCTTTGGAAGAGCAGCCAGTGCTCTTAACCACTGAGCCATCTCTTCAGCCTTAATTTTTTTTTTTCCCCTCTGGGATGCGTGAATTGTATTGACGGTACGAGAGAGACTAGGATGCTCTGCGACCTGTTTGTCAAGAGTGGAAGGCAGCCCTGGTGACCAGGTGAGGGTCTAAGATGGGATCAGAGGGGAGGTGCTCAGTGTGGGGGCTGAGATGGGTCAGGGACCCTCAGCAATCAAGGACCTACCTCTTTCTTCCACTTCTTGTTGGTGTGGAACATGATCTCAGCTATTCCTCCAGTCTGCCTGCATGTGGCCATACCCCCACCACAGTGGGAATGAGCTAAACTTCTGAAACTGCAAGCAAACCCCAATAAGGAACTTTCTTTTATAAGAGTTGCCATGGTGCCAGGTGGTGGTGGCCCACGCCTTTAATCCCAGCACTGGGAGTCAGATCTCTGAATTCCAGGCCAGCATAGTCTACAGAGTGAGTTCTAGGACAGACAAGGCTACAAAGAGAAACCCTGTCTAGAAAAAAAAAAAAAAGAAAGAAAGAAAGAAAGAAAGAAAAAAAAGGTGCCATGGTCTTGGTGTCTCTTCACAGCAACAGAACACTGACTAAGACAGTGACACAGGAGGCACTGTGGGAAGGCAATAGTATGTGGAACAAATTGGTGAAAAACTAACCAACAGGATCAATCAAATGAGTGACAGCATGCCATTGAGAATGGGAGTTGCTGGTGGGAGTGCAGACTGGTACAGCCATGGGAATCAGTGTGACCCTTTCTCAGGAATCTGGAAATCAGGGTACTTCAAGATCTACCTATACTACTCTTGGGCATATACCCAAAGAAGTCTACATCTTATTACAGAGATACTAGCTCAGCCATGTTCATTTATAACAGAACTGAAAATAGCCATGGACTGATGAATGGGTAATGAAACTGCTCCACTACACAGTGGAATATGATTCAACTATTAAGAAAAAAGAGATTTTGACACGGCAGGTGAATGGACACAGCTAGAAAAAAAATCATCCTGTATGAGGTAACCCAAGCCTCAAAGACAAACATCCATCGTGTGTTTTCTTTGTGGGTGTTAGCTTTTGATATGTGTACTACAGTCTTAATAAGCCAAGGCTGGGCATTGTGGTGGTTTGAATAAAATGGCCCCCATAGGCCCATAGGGAGTGGCACTATTAGGAGGTGTGGCCTTGTAAGAGGAGGTGTGTCACTGTCTCTCCTGATGCCTTCAAGATGTAGAGCTCTCAGTACTTCTCAGCCTCCATGTCTGCCGGCAGGCCGTCATGCTTTTTTATATGATGATAATGGACTAAACCTCTGAACTGTAAACCAGCTCCAATTAAATGTTTTCTTTTATAAGAGTTGCCATGAGGGGCTGGAAAGATGACTGTCACTAAGAGAACTGACAGCTCTTCCAGAGGTCCTGAGTTCATTAGTTTGATGGTGGCTCACAACCATCTGTAATGGGATCTTCTGGTGTGTCTGAAGACAGCTACAGTGTACTCAGATACATAAATTAAGTCTTTTTAAAAAACAGCTTGTGTTTGAAAGTATAAGGGTTGGTAGTGACTGAGAAGACAGGAGAACAGAGAATTTTTTTTTAAGTTGCTGTGGTCATGTTGTCTCTTTATAGCAATTGAAACCCAAACTAAGACAGGTGCCTAGACAGGGAAATAGAATATATTGCTATGGAGAGACAAAGGGGAAACTAGGAGGATTAAATGGGTCGGGAAAGAAGGTAAAGGCAGAAGTATGGGCATTTATGCCATTTTAAAACCATATGAAAACTATAGGGCTTCCTAAAATATGCTAAAATATGTACATATATGAAATATAAATGGGGTCACCAAATAGTAGGGAAGACAATGTCCCAACTAAACCTTATGCCACGAGGTAAAACCACCACTGTCACACCAAATGTCATCTTATTTTTTGAAATTTAAAATCCATTTTGGTGGTGGCAAGACACACCTTTGGCATGAAGAGGAAAGTAATAGTAATAGCAGAAGACAAAAGACTTGTAAAAGATGACTTCTTTCAAAGGAAAAAGACCTCAAGCAATGAGCAAGGAACATAAGAATAAATAAAGACAGGGTGGAGGGGCCTGCAAAAGTCTATGTCGGTGCTGGCAAAACCGGAAAGATTCTGCAATTACTATCCACAGTAATTGTACACACTTTCCACACAGGATTCAGTTTCAAAAACAGGAACAAGTCAGGCACGGTGTCGTTCTGCCTTTAACCCCAGCAGTTGGGAGGCAGAGGCACAAGGATCTCTGTGAGGTTGCTGCCAGCCTGGTCTACAGTGCTAGTTCCAGGACAGCCTGGGCTATACAAAGATTATAAACCGAGGAAGAATATTAATGAATTGTTTTGTTAACTAGAAGGGTCCCAAGGCTTTGGTTGTATCTTGTAGTTGACGACTTTTCTACCATCTGATTCCTGCACCACGGCCCTTCGAAAGAATCTCTGCTACAGAAACTACAATGCCCTGGGAAATGCGACTCCTTGGGTCCCCAATCTTTGGTCTCATTGTTGTTAATCCTCTCCCTTCTCATTTATTTTAGCCCTGGTGTCTTCGCTTTGACACTCCCTCCGTGCCCCACCGTTTCTTGTTTATGTCAAATCTCTTTACCTCTGAGGTTTAGGTAAGCCACTCTTCCCTCTGTCAGCAAGATGAGTTGATGCTCTTGATAGTTCTCATCAGAGACCCTTCTCGACTGAGGCCTCAATCACTGCCTTTTATTTCCCCAGAGTGATTATCAAAATCTCTAATCCTTTTATCTATGGAATATTTCTCTTGTGACAACATCTCAATATTATCCTCCAATGAGAGGAACGCTCTACACAGAGGGGACAGGAGGCCGAAAGTGACAAAAGCACAGGAAAGTCCACAAGCTGCAATTCCCTGCACAGTGAGTCGCTCTGGGGTGCTTCAAAGACCAGTCTGTCAAGGTTTCAAGGATGGAACCAATCAGTCATGTTCGCTGAGAATTCTGGCTTTATTTCTCTTGGTGCTGTTTTTCTTTCTCGGTTATCTAGCTAGGTTCAGTCCAACCCTGAGCATCCAAGAACCTCTAGAAATCCCAAGAACGATCCCCGGTTGTGTGTGATTGCTAGGCGGTAATTCTGGACGACACCAATGTGGACGTAGAGCTTAAGCTCCGCCCCCGTGGGCTCGGGCGCTTCGGGGTTCGGGTCTTTTAAGATCCGCCCCCTCAACTTTCCGAAAGGGCGGGGCCTCGCGCACAGCTGTCACCTGGAAGAGGCGACCCGACTGGCTTTCACGTGTGTTCTGCAGTTCAATAACAGCCCTCCTTCCGGAACTTCCTGGGTAGCGACCAATCAGAGAGTCTTTCCTGTCCGGACCATTATCATCCGGCTGCCAATCGGCGCGCCTCCGCCAACGCCCTTAAAGGCGCCGCTGCTGCTCCGGAGGCCTGGCGGAAGACTCGCGGTTTCCGGCCCCCACCCGCAGTATGGAGGCCGCCCGGGGGCGGCTCGGGTCGGAGCCGGATCTATCGGTCGGAGCTGAGCACCAGGCCGCGACTTTCGGCGGCAGGCCGTCCGGAACGCCCTCGAAGCCGCTCTCAGTCCGGACGCTGTCCAGGGAGGAAGAGGCTGAGAGCGTTGGGGTCGCGAGCCGTCATCCCCGAGCGTCCCCGAAGACTTCGAGCGGCAGCATCGCCCATCGGCCGGAGCTGGACACTTGGGAGGACAAGCCGAGCTCCCGGGCGACGCCGTCAGGGACCGGGGGACGCCGGGGGGCGCCAGGTTCCGAGCACGCCCCGCCCCCCGTCCTCCTGGTACCCGGAGCCCGAGCCCAGCGAGCATCAGCCCTCTGCTCTGAGAGTCTGCCGTCGAGGGAGCCCGAGAGGCGTCGAGATGAATATGGAGCTGCCTCAGCAAGAGGGTGAAGACGACGATGACGACGACGACGAGGCAGCGGCGGGTAGGGCTGGCCGCTCGTTCCCCAGCCGCCTTCAGGACAGCCGCAGCCTGGACGGGCTGAGTGGGGCGTGCGGCGGAGGGGGATCTTCATCCAGTGGCGAGGCCGGCGCGGGCGGAGGACGTCGCGCCACCATCTCCAGCCCCCTAGAGCTCGAGGGCACGGTGAGCCGCCACGGAGATCTTACTCACTTTGTCGCCAACAACCTGCAACTCAAGATCCGACTGAGTGGCGCCCCACCATCCCTTCCCCCTGCCTCTGTGCGGCCCTGCCTAACGCCCGCACCCACCCCCACTATCCCTCCCATCGACCCGGACGTGCTGAGGGATCTGGAGCGACTGAGTCGCGAGCTGGGCGCAGGGTGGACCGTCTGCTTCGCGGGCTGGGTGGTGCGGTGCAGGAGCTGACAGCGTTGAGCGTGGGCTGTATCCAGACCTACCGCGACGCGGTAGACTCCTTAGGTGAAGCCGTGGACATGAGCATCAAGGGCATGTACACCTTGCTTGCGCGCTGCGAGGAGCTGGAACGGGCTTTGCAACCGGTTCAGGGGCTGGCACGCCAAGTCCGAGATATCCGACGCACTCTGGAGGTGTTGGAGGCCCTATGCAAGTGATCAGGAGCATAGAGGAGAGGCCATACCTAACCTGGCCAGACCAGGGTCCAGTAGGACCCTCAGGATTCTTCAAAGAGCCCTGGCGGACACTGCCTGCTGCGGGGAGGCCTGTGCGTTAGAGGTTCTTCCACGAGCATTTAGGGGGCCTGTGCCCATTCTAAGCCTAAGAAGTGCAAATGGGGAAGTTGTGAGCATTTTCCTGGCGGGAAGGGATGTAGCTCTGCTTTTGTTCAGTTGCTCATCTGTAGCTACCCTGCTCTTCCTGACTCTTCTCCCTAAGCTAGAACGCCGTCCATGGGAAGAATACAGGTCCTTAGATCTCTGCTGGAGGGTGGGGCAGGCCCGAATGTGTGACCAGAAGAGAACGGAAGAGTCCCCAGCCCCGCTGCGGCTATCCGGAGTCCAGTGGCCACACCTCAAGTGCCAAGGGTTTTAGGAACTTGAGCGGTTCTTGTCCACACAGCCGGGACGGCGAGGGTGCACATCTGCATAACCTGCTTCTTCCCTCTGGTCCCCTAAAATGTCACGGGGTGGAGCTAACGGGAGCACATTTCCTGAAGGAGGGAGAGAGGTGGGGGAGGGAGTGCCTCGCTGCTCTCAGGGTTCAAGTAGAATTGTTACTGGTTTTGAAGCCCACCTGTTGTGGAGAATTCTAATTAATTTTGGCTTTCTGAGTTTTTGTGGAATTAAAGTGCTGCTGCTGCTAAGGCTTGCGCCTGTTTTTGTGTGGGGTCAAAGGGGTTGGGAAGCCAAAGGAATGGGAATGAAGGCCCCTGATGTTAAGTGTTCTGTCTAAACTTGTGACTCATGGAGCTCCGGGAGTTCGAACTGGGAGTGTGGGGGGAGGAAGTCTCAAGCTAGAAGAAGGATATGCATCAGAGCTGAGGGAGATACTTTCATAAAGGGCCCAAAGAGTCAGTACAGCAGAAACACAAGCAAGGGTCTTGAAGGGAAAGGGCTTCACTACTCCCGATGCACAGGTAGACACTGGGCAGATTGGTTATAGAGAAAATATAAACTCTTGACAGCTCTATCCCTGACCTCGCTTCCCTGATCAGAGTTATGTACGATTTGAGACAATTGTATCACAATCGCAAAGGCGGTCTTCTTACAATTTACATAGCACATTCAGGAACTACATGTTATGATCATAAAAATCCAAGATCACAAAAGTAACGATTTCCACAGTACAAGACATTCCCACATTCTCACAGAATCCAGAACATTTGTTTAGTTGGAACCGTTTCAGTATTAGACAAACTGCTGTATGGAGTTTTTTTTAAATATCTCCTTTTCAGAAAATTATTAAAGCTGGCAGAGCCACCCTGTTAAGAGGTGAATATCAGGAATAAAACCAAACTGTGAGAATTCCATACTTTCATATCATGATTGCTAAGGAGAAAGTAATCATATTGAACAAATGCTTTTCATTTTAAAAAGATGTACATACTGGCCCGTACGGGGATCGAACCCGCGACCTTGGCGTTATTAGCACCACGCTCTAACCAACTGAGCTAACCGGCCAGAGACAAGAAGTTGTGTATCCTAACACCATGTAAACAGATGGATATATACCCAGTCTGTCTAGAAAATGCATTTTGCTAAACGGAAAAATAAAATATCCAAACTACTCAAATGAAATACTCAAATGAACAATCAAGCAGAAATTCTGACAAAGCCCAATAGGTGAGATTTTGGCATTTGATTGTTCGTCGGAGCGTAAACTTGACATTCAAGGCTGGACAACACGTTCTAGTAACCGCTCCCAAATACAAAGTCACAAGATGCCAGAGATGCAATGAGTGGAGGGGCGTGACGTGACGTCCAGATCTGGAAACGTTTCTATTTTCTGTAAAATAGAAACCACGTAGGCACCGCTGGGATTCGAACCCAGGATCTCCTGTTTACTAGACAGGCGCTTTAACCAACTAAGCCACGGCGCCTATGTGACGTTATGATGCGTTCACTACTTGGCCAGGTCAATTCCAGGGCACATAAAGACAGTTAATTTTTGGCTGTGCTGGAAAAGTACGAGCGAGGGAGTGAAGAACGGAGTGGAAGAAACTGTAGGAGGTGTCTGACTTAGAACCTGAAATTTTATGACATAGACCCTTGTTTCTAGGATACAAAACTGAATGTAGACCTTAGAAGCTACACACGACGAGGATGGGATTCGAACCCACGCGTGCAGAGCACAATGGATTAGCAGTCCATCGCCTTAACCACTCGGCCACCTCGTCCACATATTTATTGGTTGCTTCGGCTTCTCTGAGAGCTCAACTCTTACCCCTGCCGATTAGGCCTTGCGTTTGTAAAAATTCTGTTGATAACTGCAGAGCAAATTCGCAGAGCAATAATGGCTCTGTCTCTCCGCGGCTGGAAACACTGAATACTCCAATTGTGGCTGGCTGTCATTGAGAGTTCTGCTCTCTGCCCAGAATTACCTTGATTATCCAAAAAAATAAATAAATAAATAAAAAATAAATAAATAAAAATTAAAAAAAAAATACTCGCGAGATATATTAACCGGGAGGCGTTGAGATTTGGTGCTCCTGAGCTTTCTCATTCTTGTTCTTTTAAGAGCTGTTTCTTTGATCATTGGGACAAAAATAAAGGACGTTAAATAAAAGTAACAAAAGGGAACTGACCCCGACGTGATTTGAACACGCAACCTTCTGATCTGGAGTCAGACGCGCTACCGTTGCGCCACGAGGCGGCCGGCCACGGCTGTCGACAGGGACCGACATGACTACTACAGTGAGCCACCCCATCCGCCCACCTGTCTCCATTGATGAATGCTCCTGGAAACACAAAGAATGGACCTTCTCCCCTGGAAGGAAGACCCACAGACTGAACTCTTCAGAGCGAGCAGCTTCACACCTCTTGCTCCATGGCCTCCTCACTCTGTCCCTGGAGTCCTGTGGAAGATCAAGTGGTAGGAGATCAAAGATACTTCTCTCACCCCAAGGGCAAGCACTGGTCTTAGTCCACGATCACACTGTTAAAGCCTGGTCTTAACTGGATCTAGGACACCAGTCTGTTGGTCTCCCCCTCCATCACTCTGTCTTACAAGCGGTTCATCAGGGCTGGGTCTTCTCTCCTTCGGCTGCACACGTTCCCTCACTTCAGCTTTCAACTGTACCTGAGGGCTCCTGACCCTGCCCATAGTTTCCGCCCCAGATGCTTGCTCCTGTTCCCTGGACTAGTCACTTCTCCCTAGGTCTTCTGCAGGTGCCATGTCAGGCCACACTGAAAAGGGCTCATTCTTGACTCTTTCTTCTCCCTCACATTTCCTTCCCAGCTCCCCAGTCCCGTCCGTCCCATCCCCTCAGGAATCCTGCCAATGCCACGTCCGTTCTCTCAACCCTCCAGTGCTGGCTTGCTATAGAAGTTCCTCGATCGCTCACTGGCTTAAAATCAAAGGTTCTTTGATATCCGGATCAAGCCTTACCTTCCCGGATGGGTCCCCAGAGCCCAGAAGTTAAGCTGTTAACGCGTGTGGGCTCTTCGTGTAAGATTCATATAGGCTACTTACATTTATGTAATCTTTACTTTTAATAAGTATTTGTTTTTTTATTATTTTAATGGGGGGAGGCACATGAGTGTAAGTGTCTATAGAGGTCAGAGGTAGGATCCCCCTTGGGTTACAGGCAGTTGTGAGCCATCTGATGTGGGTGTTGGGAGCCAAACTCTCAGAAAGAGCGATATATGCTCACAACCACCGGGCCGTCTCTCCAGCCCCTACTGACTTTGTTTTTGTATACAGTGTCTCACAGAGCCCAAGCTGCTGGCATTGGGTTTGCATTCCTTTGGCTTCAGCCTTCCCAGTGCTAGAATTACAGAAATGCAGAGCTAAAACTAACTGAGACAGGATACCATATACTATACATTACTCTACAGCTCTGGCTGGCACACACTCCCTAGATAGGGATGGTCTTCACTTTCAGCAATCCTTCTGTCTCAGCCTCCAATTGCTGGGAATACAAGCATGTGGCAGCAGTTTATTTGTTTTTCTTTTATTTCTCCCTCCCTCCTGTGCTCTATCCTCCTTTCTCCTCCTTCTCTCCCCACCCCCACCCCCTTCCTTCCCCTCTTCTGTTCTAGGAATGAACTAGGGGCCTCTTACAAGCTAGGCCATTTAGCTACGTCCCTAGCACCTGCTAAGTCACTTTTCAAATGCCTAAACTCACCGTGTCTAAACCCCAAATGTTTGTGTGCCATGGGCTATGGTATTGCTTGAAGATTTTTCAAAATCTTTTTTTTTTTTTTTTTTTTTTTTTGCCTGTTTGACCATCACACAGCACTGAGGAGTCAACTCCCAACAGCCGTCCTCCCCATGTTAGGTGCCATCCTCCCATTTAGCCCACAATGGCACTTAAAATACTCCGTGTGTTATTTTGAGGAGGGTCTCCCTCTGTGGCCCACTGGCCTAGGACTCTTGACAATCCTGCTGCCTCATGCTCTCAGGTGCTGAGATTGTGTCTTGCTAAATTGCCCCGGGTAGCTTTGGATCTGTTCTGTAGTCCAAGCAGGCCTTGGGTTTGCATTGTCTTGTTCTCTGGCCCTGGAGCTGGGATTACAGGCCTGGCGATCAGGCCCTGTAAGAAATACTACATTTTAGTTGTCTCAGACCAGCCTAGATCATATGAGATCCTCTGTCAAAGGGGAAGGGGCAGGGAAGGAAGGAAGGAAAGAAGGAAGGAAGGAAGGAAGGAAGGAAGGAAGGAAGGAAGGAAGGAGAGAGAGAGAAAGAGAGAGAGAGAGAGGAGAGAGAGAGAGAGAGAGAGAGAGAGAGAGAGAGAGAGTTAGAGTTCCGGACCTGCCAAGGCCTATATTGTAAGACCGAATCTTAAAACAACACAAAAGCCAACCTTTTATTTTCTATTACAATAATAGTGAGTGAAAAATACAGTACAGTCCTGGGTGTGGTGGCAAGATTTGTAATGCCAGCACTAGGGAGGGGAAGGTGAGGCAGAATAACCTCGAATTCAAGGACAACCTGGGTTACTTAGTGAGACACTGTCTGGAAAAAAAACAAAAACAAAAACAAAAAAAACCAAACTCCTGCTGTGGTGTTGGTAGACCAGTACTACAGTCAAGATCAGTTCAGGGCTAGGTTTGGCTATACTTCAAGCTTGAGGCCAGGTTGCTTGTTTTTGATGGAGGAGTAAGTAAAAAACTAATAAAATGGTTCATGTGCAATAAAGGAGGGGCACAGAGATTTCTAGGTGACGCTATCTTGTAAACTTTGCTTTTGGACTCATGTACATATTTAATATCATTAAAAAATGAAATTGAAAAGTTAAGATGGCAGCTCGGAAGCACTCGACTCAGACCACATGCCAGTTTGCAGGCAGTTCCATGATGTGCTGGCACCTCTTGCCTGACCTCTGTTGGCAGACCCTCTTGAACTGCCAGCTCTACCCCACCCGTGTGGGTGGTCCTCGGCACCGTGGAGCCTGGAGGAAGTAGAGGAGGTACTACAGCAGCACCTGCTGTGGGGCACTGCTAAGAGCCGTAGTGGACAAGCAGGCCAAAGCATGAAGACAACCTAGGTCAAAACATACACAAGCATGGCACGGGAAGGTTCTGACCAGGTAGATAACACCTCTTGGTTCCGGGAGATCTGGATGTTCCCAGCAGCCAGACTCCCAAATACCGAGGAAAGCACTGTGATCAGCGGGAAGGGCGGGTCGTTAACAGCGGCACAGGCTTCCACTGTGATGACAGGCTGCTCTAGGACAGGCTGCCACAGTGAATCCATTCCTAGCAACTGATCTGGGGACCAACCCACTAAAGCCAGGGTGAAGCTGGTACCCAACGTGTGTCGTGTCGCCAACACACTACCAGCATGTGTTGTTGAATGGAATGCAAACTCCACGAGTAGCTGTCTGAGAAGAAAACATAATTCCCCAGGCCCTGGCAGTGCCCCAAATTCAGTGATATATACTCTTTTGTTCGCTCCAAACAGAGGCAATTTGAACTATCAGATAATATTTTGGGTCACTTTTCTTGATTTCTGTCTTTATAATCCTAGATACTCATCTCTCTCATCTCTCGCGGTCTTTCTAGGAGAGAGCCAATCCTGAAGTGAGAAGCCAGTTGAAGTACACCGGTCACCTGTAGTACCACGCATGGCCACAGGGTGGCACCGAAACTTAAAAACAGGTTTTCTAGGGCAGGCTTCTGAAAATCAAGGTCGTGGAAAAAGTCAGGACAGACAAAGGTCACTTAGTTTCATTGCCGTATAACATAAAGTGTGACTATCTAGTTTCTACCATCTAATATGCCCCTTAGGCTGAAAGCCTACTATAAGCAGAAAACCCTAAACTTCCAGACGCTAGAAGCCCTCCCTCCCCCATCCCACAGCCAGACCCAGACCTTTTTCCTCTAAATATCTCTCATAGCGAGGGGTTAGGGCACATTCCAGAGATCCCAGAACTTGGGAGGCTGAGACAGGAAAACCGCCTCGAGTAGAAGGCCATCCTACAGCACACAGTAAATTTTAGGCCAGTCAGAACCACAGAGTGAGAGACCCTGTCTTTGGGGGAAAAGCAGCCTGTCATCAGATCCCTGGATGCATTTCTTGATCTCTTGATTCCCTTACTCCAATCCACCTGCTCGATTCCATCCTAACCCAATCTACCTCTTCTTTCACATTTTCCTCATTCATCTACTTAAAATGTTTTCTTTTCTTTTTTTTTTTTTTTTTTTTTTTTTTTTTTTTTTGAGACAGGGTTTCTCTATATAGCCTTGGCTGTCCTGGAACTCACTTGGTAGACCAGGCTGGCCTCGAACTCAGAAATCCGCCTGTCTCTGCCTCCCAAGTGCTGGGATTAAAGGCGTCCGCCACCACCACCCGGCCTTAAAATGTTTTCATTGTTGCAACCAGAGTCTAGAACACAAATCTCACTGCCTCTCTTCATATCTGTAGAAGCTGAGAAAGCTTAGTTCCTGTCCACGACTCCAGCATCAGTCTGCTCTCTCCAGCTTCCCTAGGCTTCAGGATCCCTGGCTTCCTGTCCGTTTGGCAAACAGACAGGCTTATCTAGAACTGGCTCCTCCCTCGTCTGGAATGCTGTTTCCACAGATCTCTGCAGGGCTGACTCCTGCCCTTGGATCTTTGGAAATCCTCCAATGAATGTCCTAGCCTTTCCTCACCCTTAGTCCTATGATACAGCTTCTTCTGCCTGGAGATAGTCCCCAGCTACAGCATCATCGAGCGCACCCTCACAAGTCACAGGCAGGGAAGAGACAGGAACTGTTGTGTTCTTTCATCTTGTCTGTGCCCTACGAGCACTGGCATGTTTTACAGCACCCTAACTTCTGTGATGGAGACTATAAAAACCTCACCTCTCATTAAAGAAGAAGGAGGAGAAGGAGGGCAGGGCGGAGGAGGAGGAGAAGTAGTAGTAGTAAATAAATGTGGCTAGGAGTTAAGAGTGGCGGTGAAAAAAAAAAAAAAGAAAGAAAGAAAGAAAGAAAGAAAGAAAGAGCCGGGTGGTGGTGGCACACGCCTTTAATCCCAGCACTTGGGAGGCAGAGGCAGGCGGTTTTCTGAGTTCAAGGCCAGCCTGGTCTACAGAGTGAGTTCCAGGACAGGCAGGACTAAACAGAGAAACCCTGTCTCGAAAAACCAAAAAAAAAAAAAAAAAAAAGAGTGGCGGTGAACACTTCTGACGCCAGCGCTCTGAAAACAGAGGCAGGAAGGTTTCTGTGAGTTCGAGGGCCAGCCTGATCTACATAGTGAATTCTAGGAAAGCTGGAAGTACATAGTGAGACACTGTCTCAAATCAACAAAACAAACCAACAAAAATGTTTGTTAGCCCTGGCTATCTCGAGTGTGCCACCACATGAAGCTAAGAGACGGCTTGATTAAGTTAATTAACTGGCTTATTTTTAAAGACTTTTTTTTGAGACCGGATCTCACTATGTACTGTAAGACCCCCATCCCGCAAGGGGACCCTCTGTAAGACCCCCCCGCAAGGGGACCCTCACTCAAGTCCGGACCTGCACGCCCCAAGGACACACGAGAGACCTTCTTGATGCAATTGCAGAGGAGGTTTAATGACGAGGGCCCTCGGGCTGGAACATATCTCACACAGGAGATAGAGGTTCTGCGCGCCTGGACCCAGGGAACTTGGGATATTTATCGGTAGGGGTTGGGGAGAGCGGGAAAATTTGGCGCGGTTACATATGATTGGATATTTCAAACATCAGCAACTTGCAGAACTGGCAGAACTTGCAGAAACTCGGACCTCCCAGAAAAGGGAGGGAGAGAAAAGTAAACACCAGATAGCCCATTACTCACTTGGGCTAGTTTGGACTTGTCTGGGCATGCCCTTGTATGCCTTTATTTTTTGTCACCCTGCCCCTGCAGGGGCTTAATATTTTTATTATGACTATATTTAACAAATTGTTGGTGGTCTTTGCTGACCATGAATTTTTGTTATTGTTACAATGCTGCTTTCAAATTTTGTTCTCACATTCCTACTCCTTTTGTTTGGAATAACTTTAATCTTAAAGTTAAAGATCAGTACCTTCTATCTTGTCTCTTATAATCTCATCTCTTTGTCTTAACATCATTAATTGAACAGTATCTATTTTTAGTTCTAACAAAAGCTAGCAATCTATTTATGACACATGGGCCTAAAACCAAAAGTAAAATATTATTATTATCAAGAGACCGGCCACAGCAGAGAGTAGGGTCATCAACCTCAAGGGCACTTATTGAACCAACTTTGTTGTGTCTCTCTATCTTTCTGTCTCTGGTCTAACCTTTTTTTAAGTCCCTGCATTGAGTCTTAGACTACCCCAGTGTGATCAGCATAAAAACAACAATCTTCTTTGAGGGCTGCATACAGTCCTCTATCTTTAAGAAACAGCAAGTCTAATCTTTTTTTCTGTTCTGCAGAACAATATCTGAAAGGGAAGTACTGATTGTTCTAAGGCTCTCAAATCTATATCAATGGCAGCTCTTAGCTATTGGAAATAACAGGGTGTCTGTATTAGTGTAGCCGTACCTGTTTTTATTCCTGCGGCCACTTCAAGTCCCAGTATGATAGCTAGGGTCAAAGAAATAGGCTCTCTGCAGAAGTGTCTAGGGCGTATCTCAAACTCACATATAAAAGTGTCTTCAGGGTGGTAATAAACCTAGGAGACTAGCTAGACAAGTACACAATAATCTTTGACCTCATCAAAGACAGAAGTAGATAAATAAAGGGTTAATCTTGAACTGTAAACTCACCATTTATCAATTTTAGGCACTAAGTTTCTGTTATCAGGACTCCTTGGGCTCTATTTTACTGACTAGGGGTCTCAAAAACATTTTCTTTTTTTTTGAAACACACTTCTAAAGTTGTCCTCTGACATATATATATATATATATATATATATATATATATATATATATATATATAATCAGATATATAATAAAGAGAAATTGCAAAAGGAACAAATCTATATAACTCTAGATTCGCATTTTAACTTCAATCTTGTAATCACAAGCTGTCATTTAACCTTGGTGTACACACTAAGTTTCACCCTCCAAGGTGGCATTTTCCCTGTGCCTCTGGGGTGGTCTCAGGAGTCAAGGCCTGCTGCTCTTTAGAAGACCTGGAGTTAAAGAGTAGGGGGTTGTTCAGGCATCTGGATCTTCTCCAGTTGGCATCAGTCAGGGGTGGTGATGGTGAACTTCAAGGAAGTCAAATGACCAACAGCTCCAGGAACAGTCTCTTAGTAGCCTGAAAAATCATTTTTCACACAAAATGGAACAAAGGGTAAGGAACAAAGACAAAGGACAGTCTCCAGCCAGTGCCAGTTCCAGAGAGCAATTAGTTTTAGGGTTCTGTATATTTTCTCTACCTGTCCTGAACTTTGGAAACAGTATAAACAGTGGAGCTTTTAGTTAGTCTCTAATATTTTTGACAATTCCTGACTTATCTTAGAGACAAAAGCAAGTCTGTTATCTGATCTAATTATCTCAGACATTTGAAAACCTTCGGAAGACTTTTATTTTAGGCTGTTCTCTTCTAGGTATTTTTTAATTCACTCTAAGTCTCATAAGCCTTTACTTGCTGGCATATCCCACACTATCTTATTATTTCTCTAGCCCAAAACCTGAAGTCTATTATATGCTTTAAATCTCTTAGCTGCTTGGTTGTACTCATATCTTAAGAGTCCATCTGTGTATTTAGCCTGGTAAACCCCCTTTGCTTTCTGGGGAGTATAGTTCTCCCTTCTTGTGTGCACCATTGTCTCTTTTCCTCTAGATAGCATCTGGCAGGATGGCTAGCAATCTGAGTTCTTTTTCTTATTCTGTGTTTTAAGTGAGGCCATCTCTTAGGCCCACAACTGGAACAGGCTGCCGTATCAAGACACATGATCTGTCTGGTTATTGTCTCAGGCCACTGAGTCTCCTCCCTTTTGGTGTCCTGGGCAACGAGTACTCACAGTTGCTGGCTTCATCAGGGTTTCCTCTCTTGGTATGTAGTCCTGCAGACATGGGCTGTGGCAAAAGCATACCTGTTGTCTATGCAGATGTTGGTCTTCTTGTCAGCCCCAAGTTCCAAGGTTGTTCTCTGCACCGATGATCTCAGGGGTAGGGAGTCAGTCCAGATGACATTTGTGTCCACCACAGTAGTGTTGGCTTGCCTCTGAGCAGCATGGAGAAAACTGCTTCCGTCTGAAAAGCAGGTTACCTCGGCTCCTGGCTGAAGTCAGTCTTTTATCCGTTGAATTCTTGTCAGTTAGTTGCAGCCCAGGAAGTGTTGTATCTGGATGTCCATCTTAGGGGGTATCTCCTCAACCAGACAGGGGATAGGAGCAGCCTAGGATGACCATAAATGAATGGGATACCCAGCCCATCTCTTAGTCCACCATTTTCGGGTAGTCCATAAATATATTTTGGCCCATTGGCCTGGAGGAGGACCCTGTCTATCTTAATCGCTGTCTTTACACAGAGCTAATATCTTCACCATCTGGGATGTTTTTCAAGGCCTGGGATTTCTTGTCCCTGGCTTCTATTTGTTAGGGCACTCTTGGACCTGACGCTGGCTCCTTTATTTGCAATGTGCAAACTGGTCCTTTTTTAAAGGAGTTTCTTATCTCTCTTTGATTGGAGTCCCTCTTCTCTGCTTTCTGTAAATTCTTTCCCTGACACCTTTCTTTTTTTTTTTTCCTCTCTCTAGACTTTCTATCTTTTCCACTCTTTTCCTCTAGACTTTCACAGCAACTTACAGTAAACCTTTTATCTTTTAATCTCTTCTCTATTCCTTTCTTTTAGACTTTCCCGGCAACCTTTCTCTACTCCTTAACCTTCTCTCACTTGCTATTATCACCAATAATTTTAACCCTGTCTATGATCCCATCTATCTTATCTTTCTTTTCTTTTTCTCTTTTCCTTTTTCCCTGATATAGTATAGTATATTTCCTAAATCTTTCAATGACTTGTTTTGTAGTCTCTCTAGCCTCTGAAGCCTTGTCTATACTGACAGAGTCTCTAGCTCTCTCAAGATCTGTCAATGGAATCTGGCGTGGGCCTTTGGGTGTCCCTTACCTTCTATAACCCACTGTTGACCACAGCCTGATCAATTGATGGGGTCCCCATGTCTGAGGGAACATTCTTTCGGTGTCCTCTCTTGTTCTTTACTCCTGAAGACTAGAACCTATAAGGGTCTTGTGGAAGAAAGGCTCTTATCTTATTTATTACTTTGATCACCTGTAAAAGCAGTAAATAGTCTTTTAGGACTCTGTACAGACTAATGTATCTGTGAGGCTGCATGACTGCTGTTCACATCACGCTAGAGACCACAATTTAATTCAGTCTGTAAACAGTACCTTGTCCATAGGTGTAATGTGAGCTCACCTCTGAAGCTCTAAGAAAGAAATTAAATCAGAACGAATATCATTTCACAGTAAGGACTATTACGATGTTAAAGATTTACACAGTATTAACAATTTTTAAAAGGCAACTTGAGTTACATTAGACACTCATTTGAATTTAACTTTTGGCAAAAATAGAAACCTTGGTCATAGTTCTATAAAAACCTTTTAAAAGTTATTTTGGATTAGAATATTGTTTTAGAAGTGATTTACAACAAGAACAGGAAAGTAAACATTTTATATCTAACATATGAGCACAAGTCTTTATTACTTTTTTAATTTTATCTTGTCTGAACTCTCATCTTTGAACCAAATCTTAATGAAAATCTCATATAAATAATGAAATTGTCTCAAACAGCAATGGCTTTTTTTTTTTTTTTTAACGGAAGCCTATATATATATTTTTCTGACTCAGGACAACCTGTAACTTTTTAGCTGTAATTTAAGAAAAAAGCACTCTTTCACATATTAAACTGGGAAAAATCATTATCAACTTTTTTATTACAGAAGCCAAAAAACTGCTGGCCCCCTTTTTCTGCTTTCTGCTGGTGCCCTTCTGGCCACAGAGCAGGGCGAATTATCAGTTAGCTGTTGCACGCTGTTGCTGTGCTGGGGAACCATGAGTTGTCGCCCTCCAAGTGTGGGCTGGGCTCGGGCACCCTCCATGTGCTGTTACCTGGAGTATACCCTATATGCGGTAGGCGGGCTGTAGGAACACGAACCGCGATAGTCGCCCCTTATTAAAGGACCTTCCCGCCTTTCTGCAGCTGTATTTTTGTACCGGCAGCTTCATTCCTCTCTGCCAGCAATCATGTTACCTATTTTTAACTCAAGATGTTTAACACAGTAGATTAACAGCTAACACACAGATGATTTGCCAAGAAAAGACACACACATATAAAAAATAACACAAATATCTCACCCTTCTCACGGGTGGTACATAAAACAAAGATAGCTCACCCCTGCCATGGGTGGCACAACAACAACAAAAAAAACACAGATAGCTCACCCCCACATGCTAATCGATCACTCCCAGCCTGCGCTGCTGCCCACACCTCAATTTATCATTGGTGGGAGGCTGGGAACTCGTCTCGCCTTTCAGACCGCAGTGGGCAGAAGACCTGCATGTCCTACCTCCTCCGTAGCCTCTGCTAACAGCAGAGAAACAGAATTTTCTCTTGGCTACAAGCTGTGGGACAGGAACTGCCTGTCTCACTGTTCTGCAGCAGCACTCACCTATCTATCTCTTTTTCTGCTGGTGGTCATGTTATCTCTTTTTAAACTTAGGATGTTTTACACAGTAATTTCAGTCCAGAAGAAAAGAAAAGAAACGACGATCGCCAGTCGGAGTCCAAGAACATATAAACCAAATAACACAGATAGCTCACCCCTGCCACGGGTGGCATAAACAACACAGATATCGCACCCCTGCCACGGGTGGGACAGAAAACACAGACAAACACACCTGGCCACATCGGCCAAACGCGACCTCAGATGGAGAAGCACACCACGTCTTCTCCTCCAGATGGAGAACTCCGTCTCCCAGATTCAGAAACTCAACGGTTGAATCTTTCAACCGCCCGGCCGAATCCCTCGACCATCAGATGGTCAAATCCCTTGACCTAGCTGGCTCTCCCAGCTCTTCTAGGGCGTCCCCCAGGGTTGCAGCTACCGCTGGTCACTAAGTCCTGACGGCCTGTAGTGACCACTGCCCGAAACCGAAACCATGGCACAGACACAGAAACCAAAACACAGAGACACAGACAGCAGCGCTGCACTCAGACACACTCCACTCATACAGACCTACCTCCAAGAGGTCTGTGTCGTGAGTCCTGGGGTCACGCACTTCCCGGCCCATGCACCAAAATGTAAGACCCCCATCCCGCAAGGGGACCCTCTGTAAGACCCCCCCGCAAGGGGACCCTCACTCAAGTCCGGACCGGCACGCCCCAAGGACACACGAGAGACCTTCTTGATGCAATTGCAGAGGAGGTTTAATGACGAGGGCCCTCGGGCTGGAACATATCTCACACAGGAGATAGAGGTTCTGCGCGCCTGGACCCAGGGAACTTGGGATATTTATCGGTAGGGGTTGGGGAGAGCGGGAAAATTTGGCGCGGTTACATATGATTGGATATTTCAAACATCAGCAACTTGCAGAACTGGCAGAACTTGCAGAAACTCGGACCTCCCAGAAAAGGGAGGGAGAGAAAAGTAAACACCAGATAGCCCATTACTCACTTGGGCTAGTTTGGACTTGTCTGGGCATGCCCTTGTATGCCTTTATTTTTTGTCACCCTGCCCCTGCAGGGGCTTAATATTTTTATTATGACTATATTTAACAAATTGTTGGTGGTCTTTGCTGACCATGAATTTTTGTTATTGTTACAATGCTGCTTTCAAATTTTGTTCTCACAGTACCTTCCAGTGGTCTTGGACACCCACAGACCTGTCTGCCTCTGCCTCTTGAGCTGTGTGCCACCATGCCTGGGAACTTATTTTAAATATCATGTATGAGTGTGTGCATTGAGTGTGAGTGTGTGTGTGTGTGTGTATGTGTGTGTGTGTATGTGTGTGTGTGTGTGTGTCCAGAAGAGGGCACTGGATCTGGAATTACAAGACGTTGTAAGCAGCATAATATGGGTGCTGGGAGCCGAATTTAACAAGAGTATTCTCTGCTCATTATTTGTTTCAATAGAGAGTTTCTCTGGGTAGCCTTGGCTGTCCTGCTTTGTAGATCAGGCTTGCTTTGAACTCACAGAGATCTGACTGCCTCTGCCTCCTGAGTACTAGGATTAACACCTGGTGCTGAGATTAATCACTGGGCCATCTCTACAATTTTTTTTTAAAGAGACATTTTAGTTTCTTGGTTTTTTTGTGACAGGATCTTATGTAGCTTGGTCTAGAACTGACTGTATATCTTAGCATGGCCTTGAATTTCTGACTCTCTTTCTTCCACCTCCCAAATGCTGGGACTGTAGGTATTTTCCCCCATCCAGCTTGAAGGTTCAACTTTATATGAAAAAGTCATTATAAAGTTTCACCATAGAGGGGCTTGAGTGGAGTTTGGTAGTAAAGCAGTCGTTTGGCGTGGTTCAGACCCCGTGTTTGGTCCCCAGTGCATCCCACAGGCAGAAGTTTCAGTATGTAGGAGCTGAATATATAAGGACATTCACTGCTATAAATTATTCTTTATGTTTTAGGATGTCATTCAATGCATTGATGGTAACACTATAAGATTCAGAAGGGAAGGTGAGAGTATGGCTCAGTGGAGAGTGCTTACCTACCTATATGCAAGAGGCTCGAAACTTATCTCCAATACTGAAAAAAAAAATCAGGAAATTACACCTTTACAGTACTGTTGTTTAAGTTAGAAACCCTATACAAAATTTGCCAAGCATTCCACCACAGTCTTTTATAATAAGTGTGTGTGTGTGTGTGTGTGTGTGTGTGTGTGTGTGTGTGTGTGTGTGTATGTGTTGGGGGTTACTTTTGCCTGGTTTGGGATCTCAGATTAGGTTAAATTTGTCCTCCATTCATTCAGAAGAACTTCAGTCTGTCTTTCATGACTTTTACTAAAATAGGTTGACTCAAGTTCTAAATTTTCTCAATCATTGGCTTAGGAAAGGGAACCCCATTTATTACTTTAGGGAGACAGAAACATATTTCTTCTCTCCTCTCTGTCTCTGTCTCTCTCTATCTCTCTCTCTGCCAATTTCTTGGAACAAAAATTTAGGAATTATTTATTTTCAAAGCTTTCCCTTGATATTATTCTAGCGTTACCCTTTAATTAAAAAAAAATTATATAGTATGCATTATCTTTCATGGGTTTGTTGTTATTTTGGTTGTTATCAATCTACCTGCCTAGAATCTAAACTGTAGGGATTTTATCGTCGTACTCTCAGAGCCAAGTACAGTGCCTGGCATCTGAGAGACATCAAATATTTGTTGAATGGATGAAATCCCTCTGAGTCTTGTCTTTGGGTTTAGAGGCACAAAGGAGAAGAAGTCTAATGGGCTGGGAGCTCCACCGTCAATGGGACTTGTGAACCCGCAAGGTAATGAGAACTTTCCGATCTTCAGAGATTTCATCCGAAGCCCCAAATCAGTCACGTCACACTACGAAGAGGTTCTTGGTCTGTAATTGAGCAATATCCGGGGCCTGACAGCTCAAAGCAGGAGTGAAATCATCGGTGGTGGGTCAGCCTCCTAGCCTGAGTTAAACCTCCCAGGGTCTCACAAGCTGTTCCAGTCCCTTGCTCCATTATTCGCCCTTTCAGATCCCCTCGGTTCCGAGGCAGTCACCTCACGCACATTCTATTCTAATCATCCCAAGGCTGCTCATTTCTGCACTCGGCAAATCTCTCATGAAACCGAGACAAGTTATTCAGGGAGGAATTAAAGTCATTCTTCAGCAAACTTTTGGTCTAGGGTGGGAGGGGGAGTCCTCTGACAATCAGGGGCTGGGGGACATGGTACGACGGTGCGATAAGCTCGGAGGATCAGCCTCTCATCTCCTAGCGCCCAAGGCTACCACAGGAGCACAAGGGAACCACAGGAGAAGGGAGGATTTCGTGGTCCCGGGTGCTTCCTCTTGAATCCAACCCACGGGGACCAGGAGGTGAGCAAGGGGTCGCATATTGGGCCTAGAGTTGTCTGCAGAAGGAGCAGCACTATCGCGAGACTTCCGGAAACAGCTGCATGGCGCCTGCGGACGCAGTTACCCTGGCAACCGGGCGGCGCCTGAGCGCGCGGGAAGAAGGCTTAAGTAGAGAGGTCTGGCCTGCTTGCTCTGGGAGACTTGATGAGTGACCCACCTCAGACTTCCAACCTCAAAAACCACGGCCTCCGCTCTGGGTCCCTGAGGCCATGGGTCGGATCTCCGGGCTCGTGCCCTCTCGGTTCCTGACGCTCTTGGCTCATCTGGTGGTTGTCATCACTTTGTTCTGGTCCCGGGTAAGACGCGGACAGGGCGCGCGCGCGTGCCCTTCTGTCCCTCCCATTCTCATCTTGGAGTGGACCCAGCTCAGCTCAGTCCACTCCCACAGACCCACACAGTTGCTCCCGTTCCCCGGCCCCACCCCAACCAATCCCCGAAACACCTCCTTTGACATTTCTTTCTTTCTGCCCGGCTCACCAGGAAAGCAACATCCAGGCTTGCCTGCCTCTCAAGTTCACCCCCGAGGAATATGAGAAGCAGGACAACCAGTGAGCTCTTGGGACGGGGTGAGAGTACAAGGGTCTTCTACGGAATCCAGAAACCCTGGTCCAACCCCCTTTCTCTCTGCAGGCTGGTGGCAGCGCTCTGTCTCACCCTGGGCCTCTTTGCAGTGGAGCTGGCTGGCTTCCTCTCAGGAGTCTCCATGTTCAATAGCACCCAGAGCCTCCTCTGTATCCTTTCTGCCTGGCCAGCGTCCCCATGTGATTCATGTCCGTTACCACTCTTTCCACCTCTGTAGGCCTGTTGGGCACAAGTCTCTGCCCTGTGTGGCAGACCGAATCTCTCTAGGTGAGAGGTTTTAGACAGTGTTAGGGAATTAATAGAATTCAAACATTTGTTAAATCCTGATGTGAGCCAGGTTCTGGCGGTCCATGGGCTGGGAGTAAGACCATTTTATCCCGTTGGAGGAGGACATAGATAAACATCTGTAAATCAGTGTGATACACAATATGCTGCAGGAGTGTGTAAAATACAAAGCACTATGGGAACTCAGAGGGAACCCAGAAAATGAAGCACATAGGAAGGTTCTTGATGCCCGGGCGTGGTGCTACAAGCCTTTAATCCTAGCACTAGGGAGGCAGGAGCAGGCGAATCTCTAAGTTCGAAGCCAGCTTGGTCTACATAGTGAGTGAGTTCCAAGTCAGCCAGGGTTACATAGAGAGACCCTGTTTGTTTGTAAAAACGTAGCTGTTGACTTTTGAATTGTGGACAAGGAGGAGTGTGTATCAGACCTGTAGGTATTCTTGTGTGGCCTAGGGCATACGAGACATTAACCTTCCCAGAAGTGTACAGGGAGAGGTCCTATCAAAGCAAACACAGCTCTGGCCTCTTACACATAACTGCCCACAGAAGGCATGGCTGCCAACTCTGGTGCTTGTCTTAACGGAAGGGAACAAGCTGAACCCAAGTTCAGGTACCAAAGGGCCCATCACTTACCTATTCCTTTCCTTGACTCTGCTGTGTTTAAGCCATTGCAGCCCACTGTAGCGCGTCTGTAGCCCTCTCTTTCTTCATATTCGAGCGATGGGAATGTACCACGTACTGGTACATTTTTGCCTTCTGCAGGTGCCATAGTACCCAATATTTTAGAATGGGGTGGGGGATGGTGGAAAGTCCCAAATCTGAAGATTTCCCCCACCCAGACTTTTCCTGCACATTTGCAATTGGTAGAGGTTTGAAGAGTTTACCCACCCCCTAACTCACTCGCATATAAGATTTGGGGGTTCGAGTGTTTGGGTTAGAAGGGGCTCTAAACCCATCCCCTGCTTTTCACAGCGCCTTCCCAGCTGTCACTGAAACTGCATTATTCATCGCTGTCTTTGGGCTGAAAAAGAAACCCTTCTGATCACAACCCAGATGTAGGGACCAAGGCTGGAAAAGTGATGAGCTGTCTCCCATTGCTGGAAGAAGAAAGACAGAGGCTTCAGTTTTCTCTCGCCCTGGTCTTTTGCTCCTCCCAACTGCGGCTAAGCAGAGGATGGCAGTGTTGGGATAAGATCCCTCAAATCTTGGGTTATAATTTTATAGAGTTTTGTAATAAAATTCATTTTATACTAAAAACAAGGCTTATACAGAAGACCATTGGTGGCCCAAGAGGCTGGTGTAAATAAAGGCTTTTTTCTAGCCGCATGTATGTGAGCTAATAGGTGATGCTTCTATTTGGATTTTTACGGTACAAGATAGGCGGAAGTGAGTGGGCGGGGATATGTAAATAAGCATCTCACATAGAGTTTCCAATTTGCTGCATGGGAGCGGAGCATTCTGGGAGAATTTGGTTTCTCCCTTTTTGCGCCGAATGGAAAAATAAAACATTTCAAGCGACTATCAAATAGATGTTACTCTTGGGTTGCAAAAACTGTAAATCACTGGGTTCATGCTAAAGTGTCATATTCTCACCCTCCCTTTAATAGGAGATATCTTTACTTAATTAGGAATGGGCTCCCTTTTCTGTTTATCGTCAGGAGGTTAATCCTTACCTGTTCCTCCATTCGGAGGGCAGTAGAAAATGATGATTGGAGCTTGCATGATCTGCTGATTAGCATTTCCGTGTGATCAGGACCTGACAACATCCTGATTGCTCCTATCTGATTCCCTGACGATCACACTTATTTTCAGTATGCTGATTGGTAGACTTTTATAACCACGTTGTGTGTTTTGTCCTTAGCACTGTTCAGAACCATACCTTTGAGAATCGAATATGTGGTTATCTGATTGCTCCAACCTCACTTTTGTGGCGAGAGCAGCCAGCTTCTGGGAAGCACCTCAAGACCCCTCCTCGTGCTTGCCAGGAGACGCTTTCAGATGACCCCTAAATTTACAGCACATCAATTCAAATCAATGACCTCCTTACTCCCTACTAACAGTTATGAGAAAGTAGATGTGATATGACTTGTACTTAGCTTTGGGCATACAGAGACAAAGTTTTCCAGTACTCCTAGATTTATTTAATTCTATAAATTGTACGTGCTACAAAAAAAAAAAAAAAAAAAAAAAAAAAAGATTTAGGATTTTCTTAGCAAAGCTTGAAGTTGTAACTTGAGAGCCACCAGAATGTTACATATGTCTCAGCTATTGCTGAGAAACTTAAGTGCAGCTCTGCGAGAAGCCCACACACACACCCTTGCATGTGTCTTACTGAACTTAGAAAAAATTACTTTTTCCAGGAGCTCTACTGACAGGTTGCCAAACATAACTCTTATTTAAATTAAACAGTGTGAACTTGCAATTAAGTAGGTTATATTTACACTGGAGATACAGCTAGCTCACCAGTAAGGGCATACTTGCTGTGCCTTGAGGTCCTAGGCAAAATCCTCAGCATAAAAAACTTACAGCAGCCAGGAATGGTGATCGTGCCCACAATCCCAACACTCAGTCTGCAGAAGCAAGAGCGCCACAAGTTCAAGGCTAGCCTGGTCTACATAGTGCATTTCCAGCAAGCCAGGGCTGCATAGAAAGTACCCTTTCCCCAACAAAACAACAGGAACTTGCTGCCCCTTGTAGGGATGGACAAGCTGGGCCAGGTCTTGAGGTCCCCTACTGCGTTCCTCCGGTATCATCTGTGTGAGGAGGGTGGCAGCTGAGCAGCTCAGGATAGAGGCTGAGCACAACCTGAGACATTCCCCGAGCAGCTGCAGGCTTAGAACTGCAGCAGGTCTGTCTGCGGAACGCTGAGAGTTTTCCTCTGTTAGCTGGATTGTCAAGTACAGATCGCTTTGACCCCAGAAAAAGTCTGCTCCTTTTTGTAGGCAAATCTCTCAAAGGTTTCTCAAAACACTTTTATGAAGCAGTGGATTTAAGAGCGCTAACTGTGAAGCCTGTAAGCCTCTTCCTTACAGCACAGTCTCCTGATCACAACTGTCACATCTACCCCTGACATTTCATGGGTCTCTGTTTCGCAAGGTTATATAGACATTGGTTGTAGGGTTTTACATACACACACAGGCTCACTTCAGTAGCACATACACTAAAACTGGAAAGACACAGGATTACCATGGCCTCTGTGCAAGGGGACACATTCCTGAAGCATTCCATACCTTTCAGTGACATTTTTCTGTAATTCTAAGACACTACATGTTGGGAGCCAACTTCTAGCAGAAAGTGGCTATCATCTTTGCAGCCATCTCCAGCCATATACCCTGACAAGAGACTTGTTTTTCAACAGCCTACAACAGCTGAGCACACTCTGATAACATCTTGTTTACCCCACATATCTTGTTTTGCTGTTTAGTGACCCCAGCTGCATGGTGCACATGGTAAAGTATCTTCAGCTGTGTTCTCCTGCTTGTGCTTATAAATACCCAGGATTTTCTTGCAAGGATGAGACAATAAGAGAAGAGGGACAATAAGAGAGAGAGAGTAGGGATGAAGGGGCAAGAAATGGAAGAATGGATACAAACCAGAGTGTGTGACCAAGTCTTGTTTCTCATTTATTGTCTCTCTAGTCTCCTCTTATTGTCTCCTTCCTTGGCTGTCCTGAAATGAGCTCTGTAGACCAGGGTGGCCTCAAACTTACAGAGATCCACCTGCCTTTACCTCACAAGTGCTGAGATTAAAAGTGTGCACCCGAATCACCCCAGAATTTCATAAATTTTAAAGAGATTAGCTGTATTCAGGAGGCAGAGGCAGGTGGATCTTTGAATTTAAGGCCAGTCTGGTCTACAGTGAGTGCGTTCTAGGATAGCTAGAACTGCACAGTGAGACAAAAAACAAAAGAGTAGAATTTACGTTAAAGAATCTTGTAGGAGGCTGAGGAGATGGTTATGAGGATCCAGGTTCAAATCCCAGCACCCACATGGCAGCTTACTCCTGTTCCAGGAAATCCATTGCCCTATTCTCTTTACCGTGACATTTGACATCTACTTGGAGCACAGATATGTGTGCAGGCAAATACTCATACACATAAAATACTAAAAGAATATTGTTTTAATCCCAGCATTTGGGAGGCAGAGGCAGGTGGATTTCTGAGTTCGAGGCCAGCCTGGTCTACAGAGTGAGTTCCAGGACAGCCAGGACTACACAGAGAAACCCTGTCTCGAAAAACCAAAAAAAAAAAAAAAAAAAAAAAAAAAAAAGAATATTGTAGGGTCGTAGATATAGCTCAGCTAGAGTGGTTTAACTAGCATGACCATAGGTATCGCCCCCCCGAAGAGTATACTATTATTTGTATTGTCTAATAAAATATATAATAAGCTTATGTACATAAGCACATACTTTCCCAGAGATGCACCTGTCCAAACATTCCAAGAAAATTCTCATTACCAATTACTTCTTGGGGCTGGAAAGATGGCTCAGCTGTTAAGAATACTGACTGCTCTTTCAGGGAACCTGGGTTCAATTCCCAGCACCCACATGGCAGCTTACAACTGTCTAGTTCCAGGGGATCCAACACCCTCACACAGACAAATGTGCAAGCAAGACACCAGTGCACATAAAATAAAAATAAATTTAAACCTATTACTTCTTGTCCTCAAGCCCAGAGTGACTTGTGTGGTTTTAGCTCTCTTCTCTTTGTGTTATGTTGAACACTCCCCTCTTTTAAAATCTGTCTCTCAGTTGGCTTAGGAACAATGGTTTCCCTGGTTCATCTGGCATGTCTCTGCCTTTTCAACTTCATTCAGTAAATATTGTGTGCATGTTTGTTTATGGAGGGATACGTAGGTATGTGGCTGCATGTACATGTGGGTCAGTCACAGATCTCATTCGTCAGGAGCCGTTCATCTTGGTTATTTTGTTTTTGTTTTGAGATAGGGTCTCTAATTGGTACTTGCCCTGTGCTGGGGTTACAAGTATTTGCCTCATGCCTATACCTGGACTTTTAGGTGCTAGAGCTCAGATTCAGGTCTTCGTGCATACAAGACAAACACTGAGCTGAGCTATTGTCTCACTGTCCTACATTTAAAATAATAAAGTGTGCATGTGGCAATCACTGGGGACATAGTACTGTGTGCTGTCTCTCTTCTGCTTGCCCATTTATTTATGTTGGTGTTACTATCTCCTTGTTCTCCTCTTCTTCCTCTTCTTTTCCTTCCTCCTCTTTCTCCTCCTTTTCCTCCTCTGGCAGGGGTGAGGATTGAACTCACGACTTCATAGCATTTCCAGTCCCACCACCACTACTACTTCTTAATTACATTTTATTAATATTTTATACGCTTGTATGTATGCATGGTCACGTGCGTGTGGCGTTTAGAAGACAACCTACCAGAGTCGGTGCTCTCCACCCACCAGGTTGTTAGCCTTGGGAGCAGGTGTCTCTATCCTCTGAGTCATAACTTCTTTTTTCTTTGATACAAGGTCTCCTGTAGCTGAGGATGACCTTGAACATCTGATCCTCCTATCTCTGTCTCCCAAGTTGGGGTTAAGTGAAGGATTGTTTAACCACGCTCAGTTTTTGTGGTGTTGGGGATGAAACCTGAGGTCATGTGCATACTAGGCAAGAATTCTCCCAGCTGAAGTATGTCTTAGCCTCCCACCCCCAGTCACCTCTGTTGTTCTTAAACACCAGCCATCTGTGGAGCAGCAGTTCTGAACCCAGATGTTTCCCTGCTACCCAAAGTCAGTCACCTCCCTCTAGCCATAAGTCAACACCAGAGGACCTACCAGTTAGCATCTGAAATGGATTTTCATTTGCTATGACGTTAGTGGCTTTCTAGTTCTGAGGATTACTTGTTTATTTTTAGTTCTTTTCGAACAGGATCTCCTGTTACGTATTCCTGGCTGTCCCAGAACTTGCTGTATATAGATTGGGCTGGCCTTGAACTCACAGATCTGCCTGCCTCTGCCTCCTGCTTGCTGGGATTAAAGCTGTGTGCCAACATGCCCAGCTATAGATCTCAGGGCTGTTTTAGAGACTGTCTTTATACTCAGAGGAATGAAGCCTGCAGCCTGAACACTCAAAGATAGCTCTGAGGCTTGAGTCCTGAGGGTTCTCTCTCCTGCCATCTTATTCTGGATCTGTAGTTGTCTGGCACCTTTAGTGAGAGTGTGAAGTTTGTGGTGAATATGTTTCCTGCAAGGTTGGGGGTGGGCATCATGCAGATTGAGGAGCAGCTGGCTTTTGTTGAACTTGCTACTTCTCCGTAATAAATACTTGATGGGTTGTGGAAGAGTGTGCTTCAACTACCCATGAAAGGACCAAATTGGTTAATGTGAGTTCACAGACATTCTGGTGGGATTTCAAGGAAGATGGAGATGGTCCATGTGGGGATGGGGTAGAGGGAATAGAATCCCAGACCTCTGACATCTCCTCAGGACCTTTTCCATGGGTTGACTTGGTCATGAGGCACATGTTGTTTCCAGGTGTTCAGTATACATCCTCTTCCTGGTTACCCCACTCCATTTGCTTTTTGCAGCCCCTCCCCACCCCATTCTTAGTCTTTATGCTCAGTAAGAGCCTGCACTCACTCCCTCCTCATTTTCTTTTTGCCTCGGGGTAACCAGGTGGCCTAAACCTGGCTAATAACAGCATCCCGTCTTTCCTGCTCTGGTAATTAAACTTGGCAAGCCAAGGCTTGTGCTGCATATTTGGGAAAGAGAAGCTTAGGCTCTGTCTAAGGATTTTATTGTTGTGAAGAGACACTATGACCATGGCAACTCTTAAAAAGGAAAACATTTACTTGGGGCCAGGTTACAGCTTCAGAGGTTTAATCCATTATCGTCCTGGCGAGAAGCACAGTGCATGTGGCAGACATGGTGTTGGAGAAAGAGCTGAGACTTCTACATCTTTTTTTTTTTTTTTTTTTTTTTTGAGACAGGGTTTCTCTGTGTGGCCCTGGCTGTCCTGGAACTCACTCTGTAGACCAGGCTGGCCTCGAACTCAGAAATCCGCCTGCCTCTGCCTCCCAAGTGCTGGGATTAAAGGCCAGAGCCACCACCGCCCGACTGAGACATCTACATCTTGATCGATCCTCAGTCAGCAACAGGAGACTGAGATACACTGGCCAGACTTGACCTTCTAAGACCTCAAAGCCTGCCCCCACCATGACACACTTCCTCCAACAAGGTCATACCTCCTAGTAGTACACAACCCCTAAGGATTAAGCATGTGTGTACTTGAGTCTATGGGGGCCATTCCTATTCAAACCACCACAGGCTCTGATTTAAAAATTTTAAAAAAAGCTATAAAATAAACTCATTCAAACAGTGGGAAAGAAGTGCACTAGAAAGATGCCTCAGAGGGCAAAGGCTGGGGCAGCCCGTGAAGAGGACCCAGGTTCTGGGTTCTAGCACTAACATTACACAGCTCAAAACAACCTATAACTCCAATTACAGGGGACATGATACTTTTGGCCTCCATGGGCACCTGCACTGTGGACACACACACACACACGTGCACACACACACAATTTAAAAAATAAAAATGACCAAGAATGGTAGCACATGCCTTTAGTCCCAGTACTCAGGAGGCAGGAGGATCTTTATGAGTTGGAAGCCATCTTGATCTACATAGCAAGCTCCAGGACATCTGGATTACATAAAGAAACCCTGTCTCAAAAATACATCGCTAAATGGATGGATGGATAGATAGATAGATAGATAGATAGATAGATAGATAGATATTTTTTAAAACATAAAACAAAAAGACAGGTAGGGGCTGGTAAGATGACTCACTCAGTGGTTACAGGCACCTTCAGCCAAGCCTGATGAACTGAGTTTAATTGCTGGGACCCACATAAAGGAAATGATACTATTTTTTCCTCCGACAAAATAAGCCAATTCAAGCCAAACTAAAACATAAAGGCAGGTTTCTCAGGAGGGTTCAACTGTCCCAAGGAACAGGAACAAAACCAGGAAAGTCACCATGCAGACAGAGAAGTGTGTGTGTGTGTGTGTGTGTGTGTGTGTGTGAGAGAGAGAGAGAGAGAGAGAGAGAGAGAGAGAGAGAGAGAGAGAGAGAAAGAAAGACTGTGTACATAGGGAGAGAGAGAGCGTGAGTGCAAAACATCTGGATTATTATATAGTGAAGAGACTCCGGGGAACCTTGGGCTGAGAAGTTCAGGGAGGAATTCAGTGTGTGCCAACCATGCCTGTAACAGGCAGGGACTGAGAGCTGGGAGGACCTGGGGGCCAGCTCCTTTTTGGTATACAAAATATGCACCTCAGCTGGCTTGTCCCTTCCTGTTGCGTCTGAAACCCAACAGGGAGGAGTGAACCAGGTCTGACCTCTGACCTCCACATGTGTTGTTGGATGTGTACAACGGTACATCCACACACAAATACATGAATAAAATATTAAAAATGCAATACAAGTGTAAAAGAAAAACAAAACCAAAATCCACACAGTGAAGTACACAGACTCATGGGGCACACTCCGAAATCTAGAAAGAGAACTAAGTGGAACGCAGCAGATACTAAGGATGCCATTTAAAAAAGACAAATTGGAGCCAGGTGTGATGGCATACACCTTTAATCCCAGCACTTAGGACACAGAGGCAGCTGGCTCTGTTGGAGGCCAGCCTGGTCTACAGAGCAAGATCTAGAACATCAAGGGCTACACAGAGAAACCTTGTCTTGAAAAAACAAAGAAAAAGAAACAAGTGTATTGCTTTTGATACATGATCATATGTGGCTCTAATCATTAATTTTTGATTATTGGGAAACAAATGTTTGGTTAGTATATCTATTTTATAAACCTATATACTAGGGTAGTGTCTCTTTAAATTCATTGTTTTCAACCAGGACTAGTCAGCTTTCTCTGTTGTTATTTGTTTGTTTTTTAGACAGGGTTTCTCTGTGTACCCTGGCTGTCCTGGAACTAGCTTTATAGTACAGGCTGACATGAGAAAGTTTAGGAAGCCCTGTTTTAATACATGGCCTCTGGGACATTTGAAACATATCTACCCTATAAGGCTGCTCTGCTGCTCAAACCTCTAATCCAGTGCTCAGGAGACTGAGGCAGGAGGATTAGTTGAGTTCAAGACCAGCCTAGAGTACACACAGAGAGAGAGACCATGTCTCAGACCTCAAACACACACACACACACACACACACACACACACACACACACACACACAAGAAAATAATAACTTTAAATATTTTTTATTAATTTTAATTATTTGTATGTGTCTGCATGTGTGCACTTGAATAAAGGTACACTCATAGGTCAGAGACATTAGATCCACTTAGCAAGAGTTATAAGCAGTTATGAGCCACCCAGCATGGGTGCTGGGAACCCAACTTGGGTCTCCTGAAAGAACAGCAAGTACTCTTAACCATTGAGTCATTTCTCCATCCCCCAATAATTTTTTTTTTAGTTAAAATAGGCATGATGGTCCTAACTGTCTATAATCCCAGAACATGAGAGATAGAGGCAGGAGGATAGAGTAATCTATTACAAAGGGAGTTTGAAGCCAGTCTGGGTTATAGGAGACCCTGTCTCAAAATGACGATGATGACGATGAAGATGATGAACAAAGCAGAGGCCAGGTGGTGGTGGCCTTTAATCCCAGCACTCGGGAAGCAGAGGAAGTAGATCTCAGAGTTGAGGGCCAGCCTCATCTACAGAGTAAGTTCCAGGACAGCCTGGGCTACACAGGGAACACTTGTCTTGAAAAATCAAAACCAAGCATCTGCATAAGATGTAAGGGTAAATGGAAGGGCAGTAGTGTCTTACGTAATTTCCTCCGTGGCGGGGAGGGACAGCTGCCCTGCTGTCCGGAGCTTTGTCTTCTACCTGTGTAGCCTGGTTTTCGAAGAGCCAGCTGCAAATCCTTTTATCCGTCTTTCTCAGTGCTCCTAACACTGCCATGTTGAGCCTTAACCTGCGCTTTAACTCCAGCTTCTGACGTCATGCTACATATCAAAGCAACTTGGCAGCTTTCGCAGTGGGCCCTTCTCACTGCTACAGAGAGCAAGCTTGTTTCTCAGTAGAACTGGGGAAGCTGAGGTAAGAGGATGCCAAGTTCAAGACCAGCCTGAGCTTCATAGGGAAACCCTGCCTCAAAAACAAACAAATATTCAAAGGACTATGTATCTTTTTTTTTCTTTTGAGACAGGGTCTTACTGTGTTTCTTTTTTTTCTTTCTTTTTTCTTTTTTTTTTTTTTTTTTTTGGTTTTTCGAGACAGGGTTTCTCTGTGTAGTAGTCCTGGCGGTCCTGATACTCACTCTGTAGACCAGGCTGGCCCCGAACTCAGAAATCCACCTGCTTCTGCCTCCCAAGTGCTGGGATTAAAGGCGTGCGCCACCACTGCCCTACCTGACCTAGTTCTGTTCTTAACATTTTTTTCCTAATTATTTGTATGTGTCTGCATATGGATGTGTGCATGTGGGTGCGGGTGCCCACAGAGACCAAAGGCACTGGATCTCCTGGAGTCACTGGTGCTTGGGAACAGCCAGATGTGAGTGCCAGGAACTGAACTTGAGTTAACTGCTGAGCCATCTCTCTAGCCCTTAGAATTGTCTTTGTTGTTTTGAAACAGGATTTTGCTCTGTAGCCTAGGCTATGATCCCTGTCATAGTTAGTTTCAGCTGTTAACCTAAGTCTAGAGTCACCTGAGAAGAGGAACCCTCAAGTGAAGAATTGCCTCTGTCAGATTTGCCTGTAGGCCTCTGGGCATGCCTGATTGCCAATTGCCAATTGCCATAGGAGCACCTAGGCACTGTGGGCAGATGAGCGTAGGCTGTAGAAGAACAGTGGCTGAGGCGGTGGGCGGGGCGCTCTGGCTCTCATGGCCTCTGCTTCAGTTCTTACCTTGAATTCCTCCTACCTTGGTTTTCTTCAAGAATGAACTGAAGCCTGTAAGCTGTAGTAAATCCTTTCTTCACAGGCTGGTTTTAGTCAGTGCTTTATCACAGCAACAGAAAGCAAACTGGAGCAATCCCCCTGCTTCCTGAATAGCTGAGATTACAGGTGTGTGCTGCCATACTCGAGTCTGGGTAGTTTTTAAAATAAATTTTGAGTAGATTATATATTTACATATAAACATATAGCTTATATTTATGATAAGAAACCATTTCTGATAGAAGCCATAAAAGAATACTGGCACATTTAACTGTTTATGATGAATGTTGGGATGGGGTATAACACAATGGTAAGGGCTTGCCTAGGATGCACTTGACTCTCAGTTTAATCTTTAGCTCAAGACATCAGTAATTTGGGCCGGCGGTGCCTGCTGGTAACTCAGGAGAGTGAAACAGGAAGATTTAAGTTTGAAACTAGCCTAGTGACTTAGGTGACACTTGTCAATAGAAACAAGCAAACAAATAACAAAATGTATACATAGTTTTAAAAATAGGCAAAAATAGGAAGCAAAAGATAGTATCTTAAGAAAGTATTTGTAAGTCATTTTGTAGAGAAAAAGTTAATGTTGACACAAAAATCTGTAAGTCTGTAAGAAAAGTACAAACAACTTAAAATCATACAGTCACTTTATGGGCATTTCACAGGTTAGGAGTTAAAAGAACTATTACACATATGAAGAGGCCTCATGTTATCCATCATAAAAGGGATGAAAATTGTGTATAGTTAATTAATTGATTTTTTTTTTCTTTTTTGGTTTTTCGAGTCAGGGTTTCTCTGTGTAGTCCTGGCTGTCCTGGAACTCACTTTGTAGACCAGGCTGGCCTCGAACTCAGAAATCTGCCTGCCTCTGCCTCCTAAGTGCTGGGATTAAAGGCGTGCGCTGCCACCGCACGGCTAATTAATTGAATTTTAAGATTTGTTTGTATTTATGTCTAGGTGTCCAAGCATGACAAGCATGCAGATGGCAGAGAGGGCCAGAAGGGGGCGCTGATCCTCTGGAGCTGGTGATAGAAGTTGTGAACTTCGGATGGTAGGGACTAGAAACCCTGGCTGGGTCCTCTAGAAGAACAGCAAATACTCAACCACTGAGCCAGCTCTGTAGTCCCAACTTACTAATATTGGCTGAAAAGTTTCATAGCATATTGGAGATGTGGAGAAACCTGTCTTACCTGTTTGCTGGGTGGGAAGAAAACTTGGTAGCACACCCGTAGATAGCAATTTGGGAGTACCCATCAAAAGCATATGCACCATTTGGTTTAGTATTTGTTTTTTCCAGATTTGTTAAATCCTTAGCTCAAAACTAGGGCTGAACAGGGTTCATCAGAGCCAGGCAGGCTCTCTACGAAGTGTGTTATGTCACCATCTTTTCAATGTATTTTACTTTTTCAGCTTGATACGTTGGGTCTCATGGGTTTCCCAAGCTAACCTTTAATTTACACTGTAGTCTAGAAAGGCCATAAACATATAATTCTCCTGCCTCAGTTTCCTGAGTTCCTGGGATTATAGGTTTCCCACTTTTCCCAGATCCTTGTATGGTTTGATTTTCCTTCTTTTTGGTGTTTTTGAGACATGGTTTCTCTGTGTAGCCCTGGCTGTCCTGGAACTCACTCTTTAGACCAGGTTGGCCTCAAACTCACAGAGATCTGCCTGCTTCTGCCTCCAGAGTGCTGGGATTGAAGGCATGTTTTATACTGTGCCTGGCTTTGAAATAGAATTTTTATATTCAGGAATTCATTCTACACGTTTGCATAAAGGAAAGTCAGAATATGTGGAATATTCTTTATATCTTTTCTTCATTTGGCAAAAGGTCACTAACAACCTAAAATGACCACCTATAGTGGATTGATTAAATTGCTTTATATCCCCATACAGAAGGATACTCCACAATCATAAAGACGTGAGTTGTGTGCCCTACATATAATGGAACAATCTCCAAGCTATGGTAAATGGAAAAGCAACGTGCAGAGCAGCATGTACAGATTGTTCATTAGGATGGATAATGAAAGCCTGTCTGGAAGCAGTGGGCACTGGTGGGTCAGCGGCTGGGAGACGGAGTAGCCAGGAGAAGAGCAGCTGTCTTTTGAACTATATGCTTTTTTGAAGAGCTGATACTCTGTGCACAAATGTTTGTGTTAATTAATTTGCCTCGAGTATAATGTCTACCTTTGTAGCCTGGTTGGGATCAAACTCATGGCAATGTCTCAGACTTGAGTGTTAAGATTACAGGTGTATGCCACTGTGCCCAATCTAAAAAAAAAAAAAAAAATAGTTGGGACTCAGACACTCTACCATTGAGCTACAGTTCAGCCTAAATAACTCTTAATTTTATTTTACTTTGAGATGGGTCTCACTTTGTAGCTCTGGCTCTCACAGAGGTTTCAGTGTTTCTGCCTCCCTGGTGCTAGGAGACAAGGTCCATGCCACCACCCCAGGTCCTAAGTAACAGAGGACTAGTGAGCTGATTCTGCTTGGAAACTACATGCTGCCAAGCCTGACAGCCTGGTTTCAGTCCCTGTTCCCAACATGGTGGAAGAAGAAACTGATCCAGCGTGCTCTCTCCACCACAAATACAATAAATAAATTGTAATGAATATAATTAGTGACCTTTAAGCATCTGCCTTTCTAGGTTACCAGCTTGTGTTCACTCTCAGATGTGTCTTTTATTCTTAATAAACTCTATTTCTATCACTGAAAAAATAACTTTTAAAAAAACTTTTATTTATTTTCTTTCCCAGTTTCACATCATGCTCTCCAGTCCCACTCAGCTCCCTGTCCCCTCATATCTACCCTTCGCTCCTGAACCCCCCAAATAAAACACAAACAACAACAATGCAAAGCATAGAAAAAACATCTTGAAGTGGAAGCTGTATCATGTCAGGTGTATCCCACAGTGTATCACCCCATCCACATATCTCCACTTGGAAATGTTCATTGCAGTGAGTTATTGGTCTGGTTGGAGGCCTCTGGCTTCTGTGACGCCATCAATATTGGATCTTCGTTGGGACTCCTCCCAGTTGTCCTGTTTTTGTCCTGTGTCATGGAGATCCTGCAGCTTTGGATCAGCAGGACTGGCCCTTTCATACATCCTAGCTGTTCACAGATGATATAGATTTGGGGTGGGCCAATTCAGAGCCCCAAATCTGGGCCTGGGTAGTAGCTGAGCTGGTCAGCCCAGTGAAAAGGCAGAGCTCTCCAGCTCTGGCAAAGCCACTCAGTGCCACCATCCGAGGGAGATAGTGAGGACCATTGTTCTGATCATTCCTTATCCATTTGTCTGCCTTGTTACTGACATTGTGCTTTGTACTTGGGTAGGAGAAGCTTCACAGATGAAGCAGATACCACTTAAAGCAACCCGGTGCCATGGCGTAGCCTTGTAATCCCAGCATTCAGGGACTAGCCTGAACTCTACAATGAGACCTTGTCTCAGCAAAGAAATGGTCCAGTGAGATGAGTCATGGGGACCTGCTGCCAAGCTTGATGACCTGAGTTTGGTCTTCTTTGGTCTCCAGACACAGTGGAAGGAAAGAAAGCCTCCTACCAGTTATCCATGACGGTCACATGTGATTTTCCCCAATAAATAAATTAATTTTCCCCTGTGTTTTCAAGACAGGTTTTCTCTGTGTAGTTCTGGCTGTCCTGGTCTGTAGACCAGGCTGCCCTCAAACAGTGATCCATCTGTCTCTGCCTCCTGAGGTTGGGATTAAGGGTGTGTGCCACCACTGCTTGGTAATAATGCAATTTTTAAAACAAACAAGATATAACTTTTATTATTTATTTATCTGTATATGCATGTGCTGGAAGAGGGCTTCCAATCCCCTGGAGCTGGAGTTACAGGTGGGAGTGGCGTAACTGATGTGGTGGGAACCGAACTCCTCTGGAAGAGCAGCAGGCGCCACCGCTCCAGCCCCAAGATGTGACTTTTATGTGCACCTGTTACCCTTTACTACAAGAAGGAATTGGCAATGAAACACCATTAGGGCTGGGAAGCGACTTTCTATAGTAGAGCCTTGCCTAAGGCCTGATTTCTATCCTCAACATTGCAAACAAACACAAAAAACAAACCTTCCGAAATGTGAAAACAAACAAAACCCAAAGTAAGTTAACAGGTGAAACAAACAAAAATCAAAAAAAAGACCCCATCAAAGCTTTAAGCTTAGCCCAAATACATCAATATTTCCCGTGCTCCCAACATCATGAGGGCACAGCACACAACAGCAGGACATTGGAAGCAAACTAAAAGTTGATGAGAGCTGTGTGCTGAGGGGCAAACGAGGCCCCAGAAATTAATGACTGTCTCACAATGCAGGGTTTGACTCATGAAGATGGAATGGGTTCATGAGTCAGCGTGGGCGTGACCCAGCCCCCATTCCACCCCAACTTCTAAACCAGGAGTCCTGTGAAGAGGGAAAAGCAATGCAAGTAAGCTTTCCTTAAAGTGTGGTCTCTGTAGGACTACATCAGAACCCTGAAGAAGCCTTGGGCCCTCCCTCCTGCATATTTTTGTGTTCTTTGTGGGGTTTTGATTGTTAACTCTCTTTTGTTGTTAATTATCTATTCTTATGTGTATGGGATTTTTGTGTAAATATATATATGCCTGTGCACAGTGGAGTCCGGAGGACCCTGAGTGGGTGAGATCCCCCAGGACTGGTGCTACAGATGGCTTCAAGCTGCTGTGTGGGTGCTGGAAAATGGACCAGGGTTTTCTGGAAGAGCAGTCATATTCTTAACTGCTGACCCATTAGCCTCCATGCTCCAGTCTTTGGCTTGTTTTGAGACAGTGTCTCCTTAAGCAGACTGGTCTTAAACTCCGGATTCTCCTGCCTTCATCTTCCGAGTGCAGGGATCAGGAACAGGCAACCACTAAGCCTGAAGAGCTTCAGGATCTGGGCCTAGAGAGCCAGCCACCAATTCCCTGCAACTGAGGAAAGCATCACAGTCGTGCAAATACTGTATTTTCTTCAGCACAAGTCTATTCTGAGTCTCCGTTCTACCTGTTTGCATGAAACATTCTCTTACACATTTTCAGGTGAACTCGGTCACTCCACCGCAGCCTCCCCCCTCCTCCAGCACTGATCTAAACTTAGACTTTCTTAGCACCGCCGCTGAGGTGGGCTGTGCTGTGCAGTGCAGTGCAGTGACAGTCCTCTAAGATGAGTCCTACTGGGTCCTTCCTACCCTTCACACTCGCCTTCATTTTTACTCTGCCGTTGCTGTTCCCGGAATCCACCGGGAAGAACAACTTCCCCAGCTATGTGCCGAGGCCTATCCTCTCCAGATTTGTCTGGGACTCTGTCTCTCCCATATCCTCTATGTTTTTGCTAGGCAGCATGGGTAGCAACCCTAAACCAGGGTCTGTGATCTAGCCTGCAAGGGTGGGTGGGGTGTTGGGCTGGGGCAGGGGTCTGCTCACTGTTTCTCTTTCCTCACTCTCAATGATGTTTCCTACCCAGACACTAAGGCATTTGAACGTGAAATAATGGAATTCGGCATCTTTGTTCTCTGATTGGAAAGTAGAGTGGTCCCAGGGATGGAGAACAAGAGCCTCGCAGCTGATCTGAACAGCCCCCTCCACCGCCACCAAAGCTGCCTTCTGAGGAGCCCAGCCTCACAAAGACCATGCTAATGGCTGCTCCTGGAAGGGGGAGGCAGTCCAAAGCAAATTCTGCACCCAGCACATACTCCCCTGCTCTTTCACCTCCCCCATACAGCCTGGAACTAACACCTCAGAAAACAGAACTTGTCCTGGGGCTTCTGCTGGGAGGGGGCTGGGCACTGCAGCACAGAAGGCCCTGGGAAGCTCGGAGTGGGAGGAGGAAAGCCAGACTCTGCCCGTCTCTGAGAAGAAGGCTCTCTCAGGGATGTAAGGAGCACTCCCACCTCAGAGCCACTAGCCCTCTCCTAAAATGCCTCCTTCATCCTGGAGGCTAAATAGACAGCTGCTCTCTGGTTCTTTCTCTCCGGAGACGCAGGATGGGAGTGTGCACAGCTGCTGTGGCTGTTTAGTGTACTTAAAATGGAGCAGTCAGGATTGGACCAGGTCTAAGATAATATCCTACTGTGTTATCTAGAGCAAGCCGCTTGACAAATATTGAGTGTCTCCTTATGTGATGCACTTAGTATTTAGGGTCCAGGGAGAGGCAGTTGGTTCTGTCAAGGTCATGGATGGGGGACAAATCCACATGTAAAGTTGTGCCTATAACCTAAGCACTTCAGGTGCCACCACCCTTGTCTGCTGGCTCTTTTCAGACCAGGCTCTATACTAGAATCAAAGCTGAAGTGGGGCAGTTGACCCCAGTGGGGGATCCAGCCTGTGGCACCACCAGACAGTTTTTGGCCCTTCCTGGAGTCTTTAATTTGTCTAATCTTTGTGGGGCCTGCTCCAGCTTTGACTGCCAAGCACACTTGGTCAGAACTTCATCTGTAAGTAGGTGCAGTTTTCACAGCTCTCTCTCTCTCTCTCTGTCTCTGTCTCTCTCTCTCTCTCTGTGTGTGTGTGTGTGTGTGTGTGTGCGCGCGCGCGCGCGCGCCCGCTCTTCTGTTACTCTTTTTGCCCATACCCTGCAAGGAAATCAGAAGCCTCAGACCTCCCTTGAGACATTCAATTTCAGGGTGATGGGTGAGGTTAGTTCTCTCAATTCCCCTCCACTCCAGCGTCAGGATTCCAGTTATAAGTACTACTCTGGCACCTGTCTTGTTCACTTCTCGTTTTCCATCCTCAACCTATACCCAGGTGATGAGACCAGGTTGTAGGATGTATATGGCGTAAGGACCGGTGTATCCTCTTCAAAGATGAGGGAGGATGTAATTTGGGAGGAGAGGGATGTATGGAGCTCAGTTGTGGGTACCAAAAGAGGCAGGCGTCAGATGCCTTGGGGGCGGCGGTGGGTTGGCGAGCTGCGCCCACAGCCTAAGGCCGACAGACCCAACTAGAGGACCCCCGGCCCTGCAGCGCCCCGCCCCCGCGGTCCGCTAGCGACGTGTCGCCTGCCGCGCCCCGCCCACGCCGCAGTGCCCGGATGCGGGTGACGTGCGGCCGCCATCTTCCAGTCCCGGGTAGCCAGCGCCAGTCGGAGCCAGCGCGAGCCGCCGCTGCCGCCGTCACTGCCTTTGCCAAGTCCTCTGCCGCTACCCCGCCATGTAAGTCAGCCTCCCAGCACTCGCCACCCGCGATGTTCTGCCCCTTATGGGCCGCCACCCCAAGGAGTGGCCTGGGAAACACGGGGGTCCCGCCCGCGCTTCTCGTGCCTCGGGCCAGGCTGGTGCCCATGACTGCGCGCGGATGCCCGGAACCGGGTCCCATGCGGTTTGGCACGGGCGATGGCCGCGGGAGGGAGCGGACTCAGCGTCCACCCTCCGCCCCGCCCCTGTCACCATGGCCGTCAGTCATTTCGGGTCGACCCCGGGCAGCATCTACGAGGTCGCCCTCATTTAACAGGAGGGGGAATCGAGGCATGAGGAGGGTCTCTCAAGGTCACGCAGCTCAACCGCTTTGGGCCTTAGAGTGACTATGTCTCCCATCGGGTGGCCTTCTCGCGTAAGAGAGGACTGGAGGGACTGTGGATGGACAGGTGGATGGGTGGAGCCCTGCCATAGGGCCAGAGGCTTCAGGCCCGAGTCTTAATCCGTTCTCTTCCTTAGGTCGGCTACCGCTGCCACCGTCCCGCCTGCCGCCCCGGCCGGCGAGGGTGGCCCCCCTGCACCTCCTCCAAATCTTACCAGTAACAGGAGACTGCAGCAGACCCAGGCCCAGGTGGATGAGGTGAGTGTGAGTGTGTGTGTGTGTGTGTGTGTGTCAAAGATCAAAGATGATGGGGCTGGCAGATAGGTGTGGGAGCCCATCTTGGGTTGAAGGTAATGACAGTTTATGCTTGTGGGTTTTGGGTCGGAGACCTGCCATATCCCCTCTCTGTCTCCCCTGTCAGCATGCACTTGGAAGAGCTGCAGGGTGAATCAGTTGTGCTAGCCTGGGATGTGCCAGCTGGGGCAGGTGTGCTCTGGTGATAGGCTGATCCAGGCCCTATAGATAGAGGGTGTTTGCTGAGACATCTGAGCACTGTGGTAGCAGCATGCCCTGATGTGTGCTCCTTGCATGTCCCCAGGTATGCTAGGCATGTTCTGTGTATGTCCTTGGCATATTAGCCTGGAAACATCGGGTGCATGTTCCATGTGTGCCACAATGGGGACATGTTCAAGAAGTGCCCTCCTTGAGGCGTGCCTTGGCACACCCCCCTGCCTCGTGGACCCCTCCCCCAGGTGGTGGACATCATGAGGGTGAATGTGGACAAGGTCCTGGAGCGGGACCAGAAGCTCTCGGAGCTGGATGATCGTGCAGATGCCCTCCAGGCATGGGGCCCTCCCAGTTTGAAACAAAGTGCAGCCAAGCTCAAGCGCAAATACTGGTGAAAAACCTCAAGGTAAAGAGGAGGAGATGGGGACATGTGGGGGCCAGTGGGCGAGTGGGGTGTCGCCATCTCATTTCACCTCCCTCTCACTCCTAGATGATGATTATCTTGGGAGTGATCTGCGCCATCATCCTCATCATCATCATCGGTGAGTGGGACGGGAGGCCAGGGCCCTTTCCCTGGAGAGGTGGAGGGTTTCCCTGTGGAGTCGGGCTTTGAAGGTCATTAACCTAGGTTTTATTCTTCAAACAAAACAGTTTGCTGCTATTGGCAGTTCTGACTCGTGTAGAGCCCAAAACTTGAGTGTTATCTAGCCTTACTTTCCCTGGTTAAGATTTTGCCAATAGGAATACTGGTGGGTCCCTGGTGATCTTCTAGGAACCTTTGAGCCTGAAAGCTCAATCTGGGGTTCTAAAACTGGAGCAGGAGACAGGAAAGGTTGAGGGTCTTGAACACCACCCACCAGGAAACCACTTACTCCACTGTTTGAAGGCTATCTCACATACCCAGTGCATTAAAGGTGGTATGCCCCTTAGTCCAATCATGGACTTGTCAAGTCCCTTTGAAGAAACTGAGGCTGAGAGGGAAGGGATGTCAGCCAAGTGAGGGAGTGGGGGAGGCTTGGAACAGGCCAGGGCCTGACACACTGCTTTCTTTCTCTTTTTCCCCTTCTCCCTCGTTCTCCTCTTGCCCTCTCTCCACAGTTTACTTCAGCACTTAAATCCCTGAGGAGTCTGCCCTGCCTAAGAAGGGCCTCTCCCCCATCCCCAGCCGTTCCTCCACCTGTCAGCCATATCTTTCAGCCCCCTCCCTTGGATCCGTGTGTGTGTGTATGTGTGTGTGTCCGTGTGTGTGTGTGTGTGTCCCCTGTAAATAGCCAGCTGTTATTTATACATATATAATATTATATATATTTGGTCTGTTTGTAGTTTTATTACTAGAAGATTTTTTCCGGTTGTCCTTAACACCCCTTCCTGAGGTTCCCATCACCTCTCTCTCTCACCCTCTGTCCCTTCTCCTCGTTCCTGGTCAGCCCCCGTCCCTTCATTTGCATCTGCTATGCAATAGCCCCCCTCTCCTTCCCTTGGATTTAACCCATCCTCCTATTTCCCTGTACAATTCCAGACTCTCCCAAACAAAAAGCAAACCCCACAGAAACAAACACCCCACCTGTCTAGGCTTCCCTAGGTTGCATCTTTGTATCACTTGGGAGGCTCTGAGACTGGTTCCACTTGGTCCTAAGAATCCCAAGGTTTCTGGGAGCTTCCAACATGTTGATTAGCATATCATTTGCATACGCTGTCTTTTTTTTCCTTCGTTTTCTTTTTGTTCCATCACTCTTCACTCTTGTGTGTTTTTTCTTTCTTTTGGGAAGAGTTAGTCTCCATTGGTCCTCTTATCACACTTTTATTTGCACGATATTATCTGCAGGTGGTCGGGAGCCTGGGCTTTTGGGGAACCAGGCTGCTCTGGACCCCAAGGCTGCCTCCTTTCAACCCCTCTAGTCTAGTTTGCCTGCCTTACCGTTTTCCACACCTCTTGTGCCCTCCTCTCCCTCCTCCAGCTGGTGTGTAAGTGTCTTGGAGTTCAGTGTGTTATGATGGACCAATAATTCTCCCACTCGGGGTCTCTCCCTACATTCCTGCTCCCCAGTTTTCATGTGGGGCACAAAACTGACATTCCCAGGGGGTCTTCCTCCCTCCCATCTGCCTGATCTGCTGCCTCCTCCCACCAGGAGAACTGGGGGCTGACCACAATCTGGTTCTTTGAGGAGGGGTGGCTCCAGTGTGTGTGGGTCATCACTGCCTTGGGGAGGAGTGGGACAAAACAGAATCCCCCCAATTCCTGCCTGAAGTCTCTGGCCTCATCCTTGCTAGAGGCTGGACTGAAAACTTTCCTCCCCAATCTGGGGGGGTATACCCCCCATCACTGCCCAGCTCCTTTGACTGCCCCCCTGTATTCAGGGTGGGGGTACTAGTCACTGCCAATATGTGTGTGGGACTTGCTGGAGGATGGGGATCCTCTTCCTTCTCCAGGGCTGTTGAGGAGAGAGAGAGAGAGAGAGAGAGAGAGAGAGAGAGAGAGAGAGAAGGCTTTCCTTGTTGGGTACAATGATAGAGGAAGGATCTAATCTGTAAAAATGGCACAGTTTTAGAGGGGTCTGAGGGTACAGCCCCTTAACCTGCCTCTGGGGGGGGGTGTTCCCCAAACTCTTCCCCCCCCCACACCAGGTTTTCTGTGTGGAGAAGAATCAAGGAGATCTAAACTGTGGTGTGAAAGGGTAGGAGAGATGCTGGGGGTGGGGGTGCTTGTGTTTTAGACCCCCAATATTATCCCAGTGTCCCCTGCCTTCCTTCTTCCCCTGCCCTATGCCCCCAATTCTGTGGCGCATCCAGATTGTGAAAATGTACAATAAACGTGTAATGAGTAACCAGGTGGTGTCCAAAATCTTTTCTTACTCAGTGATAAGGTATTGGATTTTCAGGTATGGGATGGTTGAAAGATTCTTTGGGAAGAGCTGGTTGGCCTGTTGCAGGAGGCTCTGACCTTGGGCCATTGCAAAGTGTAATTCCTGAAGTGGCCACATGAGGCACTAACAGATGAGAATCGGAAGTAATCACTAAATTCCCTGGTGTCTAAGCCAGGTGAATTCTGCATCTGGGGCTACCAGCTTCATAACCTGTCCTGGAGTGTGCTGCTACCACAGAACTCCTTTATCTCCTAAATTTCACTTCTAGCTACCCTTAGGCTATGTCATAGCCATGTACTCCGGCCACTTCTGTGGGGTACTTCTTTCCCTGTCCATCTCAGTGCCAGACATCCAGATGGGCTAATGAATACTTGAAAGGATCAGCCTGAGGTACAAAGCTGACTGTGGCATAAAGCTGGCTATAAACGGCACACTACCTCTGCACTGTGTTGTGTGACTGTGACTCCCGAACTCTTAAATTGTAAGCATCCCTACCCCTGTACTTCAGCAACATCACTGAGATGTGGCTATATAGGAAATAGGTAGGGTTTCTGGTTGCTCCTCTGTATTCAGGGGGGGGGGGTGGGGGGGGGGGGG
>NW_023046219.1:52500-66160 GCF_011762505.2 Arvicanthis niloticus
GGGGGGGGGGGGGGGGGGGGGGGGGGGGGGGGGGGGGGGGGGGGGGGGGGGGGGGGGGGGGGGGGGGGGGGGGGGGGGGGGGGGGGGGGGGGGGGGGGGGGGGGGGGGTGGGGGGGGGGGGGGGGGGGGGGGGGGGGGGGGGGGGGGGGGGGGGGGGGGGGGGGGGGGGGGGGGGGGGGGGGGGGGGGGGGGGGGGGGGGGGGGGGGGGGGGGGGGGGGGGGGGGGGGGGGGGGGGGGGGGGGGGGGGGGGGGGGGGGGGGGGGGGGGGGGGGGGGGGGGGGGGGGGGGGGGGGGGGGGGGGGGGGGGGGGGGGGGGGGGGGGGGGGGGGGGGGGGGGGGGGGGGGGGGGGGGGGGGGGGGGGGGGGGGGGGGGGGGGGGGGGGGGGGGGGGGGGGGGGGGGGGGGGGGGGGGGGGGGGGGGGGGGGGGGGGGGGGGGGGGGGGGGGGGGGGGGTGGGGGGGGGGGGGGGGGGGGGGGGGGGGGGGGGGGGGGGGGGGGGGGGGGGGGGGGGGGGGGGGGGGGGGGGGGGGGGGGGGGGGGGGGGGGGGGGGGGGGGGGGGGGGGGGGGGGGGGGGGGGGGGGGGGGGGGGGGGGGGGGGGGGGGGGGGGGGGGGGGGGGTGGGGGGGGGGGGGGGGGGGGGGGGGGGGGGGGGGGGGGGGGGGGGGGGGGGGGGGGGGGGTGGGGGGGGGGGGGGGGGGGGGGGGGGGGGGGGGGGGGGGGGGGGGGGGGGGGGGGGGGGGGGGGGGGGGGGGGGGGGGGGGGGGGGGGGGGGGGGGGGGGGGGGGGGGGGGGGGGGGGGGGGGGGGGGGGGGGGGGGGGGGGGGGGGGGGGGGGGGGGGGGGGGGGGGGGTGGGGGGGGGGGGGGGGGGGGGGGGGGGGGGGGGGGGGGGGGGGGGGGGGGGGGGGGGGGGGGGGGGGTGGGGGGGGGGGGGGGGGGGGGGGGGGGGGGGGGGGGGGGGGGGGGGGGGGGGGGGGGGGGGGGGGGGGGGGGGGGGGGGGGGGGGGGGGGGGGGGGGGGGGGGGGGGGGGGGGGGGGGGGGGGGTGGGGGGGGGGGGGGGGGGGGGGGGGGGGGGGGGGGGGGGGGGGGGGGGGGGGGGGGGGGGGGGGGGGGGGGGGGGGGGGGGGGGGGGGGGGGGGGGGGGGGGGGGGGGGGGGGGGGGGGGGGGGGGGGGGGGGGGGGGGGGGGGGGGGGGGGGGGGGGGGGGGGGGGGGGGGGGGGGGGGGGGGGGGGGGGGGGGGGGGGGGGGGGGGGGGGGGGGGGGGGGGGGGGGGGGGGGGGTGGGGGGGGGGGGGGGGGGGGGGGGGGGGGGGGGGGGGGGGGGGGGGGGGGGGGGGTGGGGGGGGGGGGGGGGGGGGGGGGGGGGGGGGGGGGGGGGGGGGGGGGGGGGGGGGTGGGGGGGGGGGGGGGGGGGGGGGGGGGGGGGGGGGGGGGGGGGGGGGGGGGGGGGGGGGGGGGGGGGGGGGGGGGGGGGGTGGGGGGGGGGGGGGGGGGGGGGGGGGGGGGGGGGGGGGGGGGGGGGGGGGGGGGGGGGGGGGGGGGGGGGGGGGGGGGGGGGGGGGGGGGGGGGGGGGGGGGGGGGGGGGGGGGGGGGGGGGGGGGGGGGGGGGGGGGGGGGGGGGGGGGGGGGGGGGGGGGGGGGGGGGGGGGGGGGGGGGGGGTGGGGGGGGGGGGGGGGGGGGGGGGGGGGGGGGGGGGGGGGGGGGGGGGGGGGGGGGGGGGGGGGGGGGGGGGGGGGGGGGGGTGGGGGGGGGGGGGGGGGGGGGGGGGGGGGGGGGGGGGGGGGGGGGGGGGGGGGGGGGGGGGGGGGGGGGGGGGGGGGGGGGGGGGGGGGGGGGGGGGGGGGGGGGTGGGGGGGGGGGGGGGGGGGGGGGGGGGGGGGGGGGGGGGGGGGGGGGGGGGGGGGGGGGGGGGGGGGGGGGGGGGGGGGGGGGGGGGGGGGGGGGGGGGGGGGGGGGGGGGGGGGGGGGGGGGTGGGGGGGGGGGGGGGGGGGGGGGGGGGGGGGGGGGGGGGTGGGGGGGGGGGGGGGGGGGGGGGGGGGGGGGGGGGGGGGGGGGGGGGGGGGGGGGGGGGGGGGGGGGGGGGGGGGGGGGGGGGGGGGGGGGGGGGGGGGGGGGGGGGGGGGGGGGGGGGGGGGGGGGGGGGGGGGGGGGGGGTGGGGGGGGGGGGGGGGGGGGGGGGGGGGGGGGGGGGGGGGGGGGGGGGGGGGGGGGGGGGGGGGGGGGGGGGTGGGGGGGGGGGGGGGGGGGGGGGGGGGGGGGGGGGGGGGGGGGGGGGGGGGGGGGGGGGGGGGGGGGGGGGGGGGGGGGGGGGGGGGGGGGGGGGGGGGGGGGGGGGGGGGGGGGGGGGGGGGGGGGGGGGGGGGGGGGGGGGGGGGGGGGGGGGGGGGGTGGGGGGGGGGGGGGGGGGGGGGGGGGGGGGGGGGGGGGGGGGGGGGGGGGGGGGGGGGGGGGGGGGGGGGGGGTGGGGGGGGGGGGGGGGGGGGGGGGGGGGGGGGGGGGGGGGGGGGGGGGGGGGGGTGGGGGGGGGGGGGGGGGGGGGGGGGGGGGGGGGGGGGGGGGGGGTGGGGGGGGGGGGGGGGGGGGGGGGGGGGGGGGGGGGGGGGGGGGGGGGGGGGGGGGGGGGGGGGTGGGGGGGGGGGGGGGGGGGGGGGGGGGGGGGGGGGGGGGGGGGGGGGGGGGGGGGGGGGGGGGGGGGGGGGGGGGGGGGGGGGGGGGGGGGGGGGGGGGGGGGGGGGTGGGGGGGGGGGGGGGGGGGGGGGGGGGGGGGGGGGGGGGGGGGGGGGGGTGGGGGGGGGGGGGGGGGGGGGGGGGGGGGGGGGGGGGGGGGGGGGGTGGGGGGGGGGGGGGGGGGGGGGGGGGGGGGGGGGGGGGGGGGGGGGGGGGGGGGGGGGGGGGGGGGGGGGGGGGGGGGGGGGGGGGGGGGGGGGGGGGGGGGGGGGGGGGGGGGTGGGGGGGGGGGGGGGGGGGGGGGGGGGGGGGGGGGGGGGGGGGGGGGGGGGGGGGGGGGGGGGGGGGGTGGGGGGGGGGGGGGGGGGGGGGGGGGGGGGGGGGGGGGGGGGGGGGGGGGGGGGGGGGGGGGGGGGGGGGGGGGGGGGGGGGGGGGGGGGGGGGGGGGGGGGGGGGGGGGGGGGGGGGGGGGGGGGGGGGGGGGGTGGGGGGGGGGGGGGGGGGGGGGGGGGGGGGGGGGGGGGGGGGGGGGGGGGGGGGGGGGGGGGGGGGGGGGGGGGGGGGGGGGGGGGGGGGGGGTGGGGGGGGGGGGGGGGGGGGGGGGGGGGGGGGGGGGGGGGGGGGGGGGGGGGTGGGGGGGGGGGGGGGGGGGGGGGGGGGGGGGGGGGGGGGGGGGGGGGGGGGGGGGGGGTGGGGGGGGGGGGGGGGGGGGGGGGGGGGGGGGGGGGGGGGGGGGGGGGGGGGGGGGGGGGGGGGGGGGGGGGGGGGGGGGGGGGGGGGGGGGGGGGGGGGGGGGGGGGGGGTGGGGGGGGGGGGGGGGGGGGGGGGGGGGGGGGGGGGGGGGGGGGGGGGGGGGGGGGGGGGGGGGGGGGGGGGGGGGGGGGGGGGGGGGGGGGGGGGGGGGGGGGGGGGGGGGGGGGGGGGGGGGGGGTGGGGGGGGGGGGGGGGGGGGGGGGGGGGGGGGGGGGGGGGGGGGGGGGGGGGGGGGGGGGGGGGGGGGGGGGGGGGGGGGGGGGGGGGGGGGGGGGGGGGGGGGGGGGGGGGGGGGGGGGGGGGGTGGGGGGGGGGGGGGGGGGGGGGGGGGGGGGGGGGGGGGGGGGGGGGGGGGGGGGGGGGGGGGGGGGGGGGGGGGGGGGGGGGGGGGGGGGGGGGGGGGGTGGGGGGGGGGGGGGGGGGGGGGGGGGGGGGGTGGGGGGGGGGGGGGGGGGGGGGGGGGGGGGGGGGGGGGGGGGGGGTGGGGGGGGGGGGGGGGGGGGGGGGGGGGGGGGGGGGGGGGGGGGGGTGGGGGGGGGGGGGGGGGGGGGGGGGGGGGGGGGGGGGGGGGGGGGGGGGGGGGGGGGGGGGGGGGGGGGGGGGGGGTGGGGGGGGGGGGGGGGGGGGGGGGGGGGGGGGGGGGGGGGGGGGGGGGGGGGGGGGGGGGTGGGGGGGGGGGGGGGGGGGGGGGGGGGGGGGGGGGGGGGGGGGGGGGGGGGGGGGGGGGTGGGGGGGGGGGGGGGGGGCGGGGGGGGGGGGGGGGGTGGGGGGGGGGGGGGGGGGGGGGGGGGGGGGGGGGGGGGGGGGGGGGGGGGGGGGGGGTGGGGGGGGGGGGGGGGGGGGGGGGGGGGGGGGTGGGGGGGGGGGGGGGGGGGGGGGGGGGGGGGGGGGGGGTGGGGGGGGGGGGGGGGGGGGGGGGGGGGGGGGGGGGGGGGGGGGGGGGGGGGGGGGGGGGGGGGGGGGGGGGGGGGGGGGGGGGGGGGGGGGGGGTGGGGGGGGGGGGGGGGGGGGGGGGGGGGGGGGGGGGGGGTGGGGGGGGGGGGGGGGGGGGGGGGGGGGGGGGGGGGGGGGGGGGGGGGGGGGGTGGGGGGGGGGGGGGGGGGGGGGGGGGGGGGGGGGGGGGGGGGGGGGGGGGGGGGGGGGGGGGGGGGGGGGGGGGGGGGGGGGGGGGGGGGGGGGGGGGGGGGGGGGGGGGGGGGGGGGGGGGGGGGGTGGGGGGGGGGGGGGGGGGGGGGGGGGGGGGGGGGGGGGGGGGGGGGTGGGGGGGGGGGGGGGGGGGGGGGGGGGGGGGGGGGGGGGGGGGGGGGGGGGGGGGGGGGGGGGGGGGGGGGGGGTGGGGGGGGGGGGGGGGGGGGGGGTGGGGGGGGGGGGGGGGGGGGGGGGGGGGGGGGGGGGGGGGGGGGGGGGGGGGGGGGGGGGGGGTGGGGGGGGGGGGGGGGGGGGGGGGGGGGGGGGGGGGGGGGGGGGGGGGGGGGGGGGGGGGGGGGGGGGGGGGGGGGGGGGGGGGGGGGGGGGGGGGGGGGGGGGGGGGGGGGGGGGGGGGGGGGGGGGGGGGGGGGGGGGGGGGGGGGGGGGGGGGGGGGGGGGGGGGGGGGGGGGGGGGGGGTGGGGGGGGGGGGGGGGGGGGGGGGGGGGGGGGGGGGGGGGGGGGGGGGGGGGGGGGGGGGGGGGGGGGGGGGGGGGGGGGGGGGGGGGGGGGGGGGGGGGGGGGGGGGGTGGGGGGGGGGGGGGGGGGGGGGGGGGGGGGGGTGGGGGGGGGGGGGGGGGGGGGGGGGGGGGGGGGGGGGGGGGGGGGGGGGGGGGGGGGGGGGGGGGGGGGGGGTGGGGGGGGGGGGGGGGGGGGGGGGGGGGGGGTGGGGGGGGGGGGGGGGGGGGGGGGGGGGGGGGGGGGGGGGGGGGGGGGGGGGGGGGGGGGGGGGGGGGGGGGGGGGGGGGGGGGGGGGGGGGGGGGGGGGGGGGGGGGGGGGGGGGGGGGGGGGGGGGGTGGGGGGGGGGGGGGGGGGGGGGGGGGGGGGGGGGGGGGGGGGGGGGGGGGGGGGGGGGGGGGGGGGGGGGGGGGGGGGGGGGGGGGGGGGGGGGGGGGGGGGGGGGTGGGGGGGGGGGGGGGGGGGGGGGGGGGGGGGGGGGGGGGGGGGGGGGGGGGGGGGGGGGGGGGGGGGGGGGGGGGGGGGGGGGGGGGGGGGGGGGGGGGGGGGGGGGGGGGGGTGGGGGGGGGGGGGGGGGGGGGGGGGGGGGGGGGGGGGGGGGGGGGGGGGGGGGGGGGGGGGGGGGGGGGGGGGGGGGGGGGGGGGGGGGGGGGGGGGGGGGGGGGGGGGGTGGGGGGGGGGGGGGGGGGGGGGGGGGGGGGGGGGGGGGGGGGGGGGGGGGGGGGGGGGGGGGGGGGGGGGGGGGGGGGGGGGGGGGGGGGGGGGGGGGGGGGGGGGGGGGGGGGGGGGGGGGGGGGGGGGGGGGGGTGGGGGGGGGGGGGGGGGGGGGGGGGGGTGGGGGGGGGGGGGGGGGGGGGGGGGGGGGGGGGGGGGGGGGGGGGGGGGGGGGGGGGGGGGGTGGGGGGGGGGGGGGGGGGGGGGGGGGGGGGGGGGGGGGGGGGGGGGGGGGGGGGGGGGGGGGGTGGGGGGGGGGGGGGGGGGGGGGGGGGGGGGGGGGGGGGGGGGGGGGGGGGGGGGGGGGGGGGGGGGGGGGGGGGGGGGGGGGGGGGGGGGGGGGGGGGGGGGGGGGGGGGGGGGGGGGGGGTGGGGGGGGGGGGGGGGGGGGGGGGGGGGGGGGGGGGGGGGGGGGGGGGGGGGGGGTGGGGGGGGGGGGGGGGGGGGGGGGTGGGGGGGGGGGGGGGGGGGGGGGGGGGGGGGGGGGGGGGGGGGGGGGGGTGGGGGGGGGGGGGGGGGGGGGGGGGGGGGGGGGGGGGGGGGGGGGGGGGGGGGGGGGGGGGGGGGGGGGGGGGGGGGGGGGGGGGGGGGGGGGGGGGGGGGGGGGTGGGGGGGGGGGGGGGGGGGGGGGGGGGGGGGGGGGGGGGGGGGGGGGGGGGGGGGGGGGGGGGGGGGGGGGGGGGGGGGGGGGGGGGGGGGGGGGGGGGGGGGGGGGGGGGGGGGGGGGGGGGGGGGGGGGGGGGGGGGGGGGGGGGGGGTGGGGGGGGGGGGGGGGGGGGGGGGGGGGGGGGGGGGGGGGGGGGGGGGGGGTGGGGGGGGGGGGGGGGGGGGGGGGGGGGGGGTGGGGGGGGGGGGGGGGGGGGGGGGGGGGGGGGGGGGGGGGGGGGGGGGGGGGGGGGGGGGGGGGGGGGGGGGGGGGGGGGGGGGGGGGGGGGGGGGGGGGGGGGGGGGGGGGGGGGGGGGGGGGGGGGGGGGGGGGGGGGGGGGGGGGGGGGTGGGGGGGGGGGGGGGGGGGGGGGGGGGGTGGGGGGGGGGGGGGGGGGGGGGGGGGGGGGGGGGGGGGGGGGGGGGGGGGGGGGGGGGGGGGGGGGGGGGGGGGGGGGGGGGGGGGGGGGGGGGGGGGGGGGGGGGGGGGGGGGGGGGGGGGGGGGGGGGGGGGGGTGGGGGGGGGGGGGGGGGGGGGGGGGGGGGGGGGGGGGGGGGGGGGGGGGGGGGGGGGGGGGGGGGGGGGGGGGGGGGGGGGGGGGGGGGGGGGGGGGGGGGGGGTGGGGGGGGGGGGGGGGGGGGGGGGGGGGGGGGGGGGGGGGGGGGGGTGGGGGGGGGGGGGGGGGGGGGGGGGGGGGGGGGGGGGGGGGGGGGGGGGGGGGGGGGGGGGGGGGGGGGGGGGGGGGGGGGGGGGGGGGGGGGGGGGGGGGGGGGGGGGGGTGGGGGGGGGGGGGGGGGGGGGGGGGGGGGGGGGGGGGGGGGGGGGGGGGGGGGGGGGGGGGGGTGGGGGGGGGGGGGGGGGGGGGGGGGGGGGGGGGGGGGGGGGGGGGGGGGGGGGGGGTGGGGGGGGGGGGGGGGGGGGGGGGGGGGGGGGGGGGGGGGGGGGGGGGGGGGGGGGGGGGTGGGGGGGGGGGGGGGGGGGGGGGGGGGGGGGGGGGGGGGGGGGGGGGGGGGGGGGGGGGGGGGGGGGGGGGGGGGGGGGGGGGGGGGGGGGGGGGGGGGGGGGGGGGGGGGGGGGGGGGGGGGGGGGGGGGGGGGGGGGTGGGGGGGGGGGGGGGGGGGGGGGGGGGGGGGGGGGGGGGGGGGGGGGGGGGGTGGGGGGGGGGGGGGGGGGGGGGGGGGGGGGGGGGGGTGGGGGGGGGGGGGGGGGGGGGGGGGGGGGGGGGGGGGGGGGGGGGGGGGGGGGGGGGGGGGGGGGGGGGGGGGGGGGGGGGGGTGGGGGGGGGGGGGGGGGGGGGGGGTGGGGGGGGGGTGGGGGGGGGGGGGGGGGGGGGGGGGGGGGGGGGGGGGGGGGGGGGGGGGGGGGGGGGGGGGGGGGGGGGGGTGGGGGGGGGGGGGGGGGGGGGGGGGGGGGGGGGGGGGGGGGGGGGTGGGGGGGGGGGGGGGGGGGGGGGGGGGGGGGGGGGGGGGGGGTGGGGGGGGGGGGGGGGGGGGGGGGGGGGGGGGGGGGGGGGGGGGGTGGGGGGGGGGGGGGGGGGGGGGGGGGGGGGGGGGGGGGGGGGGGGGGGGGGGGGGGGGGGGGGGGGGGGGGGGGGGGGGGGGGGGGGGGGGTGGGGGGGGGGGGGGGGGGGGGGGGGGGGGGGGGGGGGGGGGGGGGGGGGGGGGGGGTGGGGGGGGGGGGGGGGGGGGGGGGGGGTGGGGGGGGGGGGGGGGGGGGGGGGGGGGGGGGGGGGGGGGGGGGGGGGGGGGGGGGGGGGGGGGGGGGGGGGGGGGGTGGGGGGGGGGGGGGGGGGGGGGGGGGGGGGGGGGGGGGGGGGTGGGGGGGGGGGGGGGGGGGGGGGGGGGGGGGGGGGGGGGGGGGGGGGGGGGGGGGGGGGGGGGGGGGGGGGGGGGGGGGGGGGGGGGGGGGGGGGGGGGGGTGGGGGGGGGGGGGGGGGGGGGGGGGGTGGGGGGGGGGGGGGGGGGGGGGGGGGGGGGGGGGGGGGGGGGGGGGGGGGGGGGGGGGGGGGGGGGGGGGGGGGGGGGGGGGGGGGGGGGGGGGGGGGGGGGGGGGGGGGGGGGGGGGGGGGGGGGGGGGGGGTGGGGGGGGGGGGGGGGGGGGGGGGGGGGGGGGGGGGGGGGGGGGGGGGGGGGGGGGGGGTGGGGGGGGGGGGGGGGGGGGGGGGGGGGGGGGGGGGGGGGGGGGGGTGGGGGGGGGGGGGGGGGGGGGGGGGGGGGGGGGGGGGGGGGGGGGGGGGGGGGGGGGGGGGGGGGGGGGGGGGGGGGGGGGGGGGGGGGGGGGGGGGGGGGGGGGGGGGGGGGGGGTGGGGGGGGGGGGGGGGGGGGGGGGGGGGGGGGGGGGGGGGGGGGGGGGGGGGGGGGGGGGGGGGGGGGGGGGGGGGGGTGGGGGGGGGGGGGGGGGGGGGGGGGGGGGGGGGGGGGGGGGTGGGGGGGGGGGGGGGGGGGGGGGGGGGGGGGGGGGGGGGGGGGGGGGGGGGGGGGGGGGGGGGGGGGGGGGGGGGGGGGGGGGGTGGGGGGGGGGGGGGGGGGGGGGGGGGGGGGGGGGGGGGGGGGGGGGGGGGGGGGGGGGGGGGGGGGGGGGGGGGGGGGGTGGGGGGGGGGGGGGGGGGGGGGGGGGGGGGGGGGGGGGGGGGGGGGGGGGGGGTGGGGGGGGGGGGGGGGGGGGGGGGGGGGGGGGGGGGGGGGGGGGGGGGGGTGGGGGGGGGGGGGGGGGGGGGGGGGGGGGGGGGGGGGGGGGGGGGGGTGGGGGGGGGGGGGGGGGGGGGGGGGGGGGTGGGGGGGGGGGGGGGGGGGGGGGGGGGGGGGGGGGGGGGGGGGGGGGGGGGGTGGGGGGGGGGGGGGGGGGGGGGGGGGGGGGGGGGGGGGGGGGGGTGGGGGGGGGGGGTGGGGGGGGGGGGGGGGGGGGGTGGGGGGGGGGGGGGGGGGGGGGGGGGGGGGGGGGGGGGGGGGGGGTGGGGGGGGGGGGGGGGGGGGGGGGGGGGGGGGGGGGGGGGGGGGGGGGGGGGGGGGGGGGGGGGGGGGGGGGGGGGGGGGGGGGGGGGGGGGGGGGGGGGGGGGGGGGTGGGGGGGGGGGGGGGGGGGGGGGGGGGGTGGGGGGGGGGGGGGGGGGGGGGGGGGGGGGGGGGGGGGGGGGGGGGGGGGGGGGGGGGGGGGGGGGGGGGGGGGGGGGGGGGGGGGGGGGGGGGGGGGGTGGGGGGGGGGGGGGGGGGGGGGGGGGGGGGGGGGGGGGGGGGGGGGGGGGGGGTGGGGGGGGGGGGGGGGGGGGGGGGGGGGGGGGGGGGGGGGGGGGGGGGGGGGGGGGGGGGGGGGGGGGGGGGGGGGGGGTGGGGGGGGGGGGGGGGGGGGGGGGGGGGGGGGGGGGGGGGGGGGGGGGGGGGGGGGGGGGGTGGGGGGGGGGGGGGGGGGGGGGGGGGGGGGGGGGGGGGGGGGGGGGGGGGGGGGGGGGGGGGGGGGGGGGGTGGGGGGGGGGGGGGGGGGGGGGGGGGGGGGGGGGGGGGGGGGGGGGGGGGGGGGGGGGGGGGGGGGGGGGGGGGGTGGGGGGGGGGGGGGGGGGGGGGGGGGGGGGGGGGGGGGGGGGGGGGGGGGGGGTGGGGGGGGGGGGGGGGGGGGGGGGGGGGGTGGGGGGGGGGGGGGGGGGGGGGGGGGGGGGGGGGGGGGGGTGGGGGGGGGGGGGGGGGGGTGGGGGGGGGGGGGGGGGGGGGGGGGGGGGTGGGGGGGGGGGGGGGGGGGGGGGGGGGGGGGGGGGGGGGGGGTGGGGGGGGGGGGGGGGGGGGGTGGGGGGGGGGGGGGGGGGGGGGGGGGGTGGGGGGGGGGGGGGGGGGGGGGGGGGGGGGGGGGGGGGGGGGGGGGGGGGGGGGGGGGGGGGGGGGGGGGGGGGGGGGGGGGGTGGGGGGGGGGGGGGGGTGGGGGGGGGGGGGGGGGGGGGGGGGGGGGGGGGGGGGGGGGGGGGGGGGGGGGGGGGGGGGGGGGGGGGGGGGGGGGGGGGGGGGGGGGGGGGGGGGGGTGGGGGGGGGGGGGGGGGGGGGGGGGGGGGGGGGGGGGGGGGGGGGGTGGGGGGGGGGGGGGGGGGGGGGGGGGGGGGGGGGGGGGGGGGGGGGGGGGGGGGGGGGGGGGGGGGGGGGGGGGGGGGGGGGGGGGGGGGGGGGGGGGGGGGGGGGTGGGGGGGGGGGGGGGGGGGGGGGGGTGGGGGGGGGGGGGGGGGGGGGGGGGGGGGGGGGGGGGTGGGGGGGGGGGGGGGGGGGGGGGGGGGGGGGGGGGGGGGTGGGGGGGGGGGGGGGGGGGGGGGGGGGGGGGGGTGGGGGGGGGGGGGGGGGGGGGTGGGGGGGGGGGGGGGGGGGGGGGGGGGGGGGGGGGGGGGGGGGGGGGGGGGGGGGGGGGGGGGGGGGGGGTGGGGGGGGGGGTGGGGGGGGGGGGGGGGGGGGGGGGGGGGGGGGGGGGGGGGGGGGGGGGGGGGGGGGGGGGGGGGGGGGGGGGGGGGGGTGGGGGGGGGGGGGGGGGGGGGGGGGGGGGGGGGGGGGGGGGGGGGGGGGGTGGGGGGGGGGGGGGGGGGGGGGGGGGGGGTGGGGGGGGGGGGGGGGGTGGGGGGGGGGGGGGGGGGGGGGGTGGGGGGGGGGGGGGGGGGGGGGGGGGGGGGGGGGGGGGGGGGGGGGGGGTGGGGGGGGGGGGGGGGGGGGGGGGGGTGGGGGGGGGGGGGGGGGGGGGGGGGGGGGGGGGGGGGGGGGGGGGGGGGGGGGGGGGGGGGGGTGGGGGGGGGGGGGGGGGGGGGGGGGGGGGGGGGGGGGGGGGGGGTGGGGGGGGGGGGGGGGGGGGGGGGGGGGGGGGGGGGGGGGGGGGGGGGGGGGGGGGGGGGGGGGGGGGGGGGGGGGGGGGGGGGGGGGGGGGGGGGGGGGGGGGGGGGGGGGGGGGGGGGGGGGTGGGGGGGGGGGGGGGGGGGGGGGGGGGGGGGGGGGGGGGGGGGGGGGGGGGGTGGGGGGGGGGGGGGGGGGGGGGGGGGGGGGGGGGGGGGGGGGGGGGGGGGGGGGGGGGGGGGGGGGGGGGGGGGGGGGGGGTGGGGGGGGGGGGGGGGGGGGGGGGGGGGGGGGGGGGGGTGGGGGGGGGGGGGGGGGGGGGGGGGGGGGGGGGGGGGGGGGGGGGGGGGTGGGGGGGGGGGGGGGGGGGGGGGGGGGGGGGGGGGGGGGGGGGGGGTGGGGGGGGGGGGGGGGGGGGTGGGGGGGGGGGGGGGGGGGGGGGGGGGGGGGTGGGGGGGGGGGGGGGGGGGGGGGGGGGGGGGGGGGGGGGGGGGGGGGGGGGGGGGGGGTGGGGGGGGGGGGGGGGGGGGGGGGGGGGGGGGGGGGGGGGGGGGGGGGGGGGGGGGGGGGGGTGGGGGGGGGGGGGGGGGGGGGGGGGGGGGGGGTGGGGGGGGGGGGGGGGGGGGGGGGGGTGGGGGGGGGGGGGGGGGGGGGGGGGGGGGGGGGGGGGGGGGGGGGGGGGGGGGGGGGGGGGGGGGGGGGGGGGGGGGGGGGGGGGGGGGGGGGGGGGGGGGGGGGGGGGGGGGGTGGGGGGGGGGGGGGGGGGGGGGGGGGGGGGGGGGGGGGGGGGGGGGGGGGGTGGGGGGGGGGGGGGGGGGGGGGGGGGGGGGGGGGGGGGGGGGGGGTGGGGGGGGGGGGGGGGGGGGGGGGGGGGGGGGGGGGGGGGGGGTGGGGGGGGGGGGGGGGGGGGGGGGGGGGGGGGGGGGGGGGGGGGGGGGGGGGGGGGGGGGGGGGGGGGGGGGGGGGGGGGGGGGGGGGGGGGGGGGGGGGGGGGGGGGGGGGGGGGGGGGGGGGGGGGGTGGGGGGGGGGGGGGGGGGGGGGGGGGGGGGGGGGGGGGGGGGTGGGGGGGGGGGGGGGGGGGGGGGGGTGGGGGGGGGGGGGGGGGGGGGGGGGGGTGGGGGGGGGGGGGGGGGGGGGGGGGGTGGGGGGGGGGGGGGGGGGGGGGGTGGGGGGGGGGGGGGGGGGGGGGGGGGGGTGGGGGGGGGGGGGGGGGGGGGGGGGGGGGGGGGGGGGGGGGTGGGGGGGGGGGGGGGGGGGGGGGGGGGGGGGGGGGGGGGGGGGGGGGGGGGGGGGGGGGGGGGGGGGGGTGGGGGGGGGGGGGGGGGGGGGGGGGGGGGGGGGGGGGGGGGGGGGGGGGGGGGGGTGGGGGGGGGGGGGGGGGGGGGGTGGGGGGGGGGGGGGTGGGGGGGGGGGGGGGGGGGTGGGGGGGGGGGGGGGGGGGGGGGGGGGGGGGGGGTGGGGGGGGGGGGGGGGGGGGGGGGGGGGGGGGGGGGGGGGGGGGGGGGGGGGGGGGGGGGGGGGGGGGTGGGGGGGGGGGGGGGGGGGGGGGGGGGGGGGGGGGGGGGGGGGGGGGGGGGGGGGGGGGGGGGGGGGGGGGGGGGGGGGGGGGGGGGGGGGGGGGGGGGGGGGGTGGGGGGGGGGGGGGGGGGGGGGGGGGGGGGGGGGGGGGGGGGGGGGGGGGGGGGGGGGGGGGGGGGGGGGGGGGGGGGGGGGGTGGGGGGGGGGGGGGGGGGGGGGGGGGGGGGGGGGGGGGGGTGGGGGGGGGGGGGGGGGGGGGGGGGGGGGGGGGGGGGGGGGTGGGGGGGGGGGGGGGGGGGGGGGGGGTGGGGGGGGGGGGGGGGGGGGGGGGGGGGGGGGGGGGGGGGGGGGGGGGGGGGGGGGGGGTGGGGGGGGGGGGGGGGGGGGGGGGGGGGGGGGGGGGGGGGGGGGGGGGGGGGGGGGGGGGGGGGGGGGGGGGGGGGGGGGGGGGGGGGGGGGGGGGGGGGGGGGGGGGGGGGGGGGGGGTGGGGGGGGGGGGGGGGGGGGGGGGGGGGGGGTGGGGGGGGGGGGGGGGGGGGGGGGGGGGGGGGGGGGGGGGGGGGGGGGGGGGGGGGGGGGGGGGGGGGGGGGGGGGGGGGGGGGGGGGGGGGGGGGGGGGGGGGGGGGGGGTGGGGGGGGGGGGGGGGGGGGGGGGGGGGGGGGGGGGGGGGGGGGGGGGGGGGGGTGGGGGGGGGGGGGGGGGGGGGGGGGGGGGGGGGGGGGGGGTGGGGGGGGGGGGGGGGGGGGGGGGGGGGGGGGGGGGGGTGGGGGGGGGGGGGGGGGGGGGGGGGGGGGTGGGGGGGGGGGGGGGGGGGGGGGGGGGGGGGGGGGGGGGGGGGGGGGGGGGGGGGGGGGGGGGGGGGGGGGGGGGGGGGGGGGGGGGGGGGGGGGGGGGGGGGGGGGGGGGGGGGGGGGCTCTCATCCT
>NW_023046220.1:0-66152 GCF_011762505.2 Arvicanthis niloticus
CTGAAAGTGGAAATAGAATCAAGAAACCAAACTGAGGGAAATCTGGAAGTGAAAAATTTAGAAACTCGAACAAGAACCTGAGAGGCAAGCTTTTACCAAAAGCACACAAGAGATGGAAGAGTAAATCCCAGGCATTGAAGACAAGATAGAAGAAATGGATACCTCAATCAAAGAAAAAAAAAATATTGAAACCAAAGAAAATTCAGGCACAAAACATCCAGAAAACTTGGGACACTAAACAAAGACCAAATCTACAAATACTAAGAATAGAGGAAGGAGAAGAAACCCAGGTCAAAGGTATAGACACTATTTTCAACAAAATCACAGAAGAAAATTTCTCTAACCTAAAGACAGAGGTACCTATCAAGGCACTAGAAGCATACGGGACACCAAATAGACTGGACCAGAAAAGAAATTACCCATAGCCCATAATAATAGAAACACTAAGTATACAGAAAAAAAATTAAGTGTATTAAAAGCAAAAGGGAAAAAGACCAAATAATCTATAAAGGCAGACCTATAGTACCTAAACTTTACAATGACTCTAAAAGAGAGATGGGCCTGATGACAGATTTTTTAGACTCTTTAAGAGAGTACAGATGCCAGTTCAGACTACTAGACCCAGCAAAACTTTCCATCATAATTGATGAGGAAGAGAGATATTCCACACGATAAAATGAAATTTAATCAGTATCCATTTACAACCAGCCCGAAGGGTTAACCAAATCCAAGAAAATACAATTAATTTGATTCCAGAACAGTGAATCAGAGTATTTGTATAGGGATACACAACAGCAACAAAATAACAGGAATCAACAAACACTGCTTATTTGTAACTCTCAACACCAGTCGTCTCCCTCTCTAATAAAAAGATACAGATTAATAGAATGGATGTGAAAACAGGATCTATTCTGCACATCTAAGGAACATACCTTAATATCTCAGGTGAGGATAGACATCACCTCAGGGTAAAATGATAGTAAAAGGTATTCCAAGAAAATGGACCCAAGAAGCATGTCAGTGTACCAGCTTTAATATCTGACAAAACCTTCAAACCAAAGTTAATCAGAAGAGATAGGGAAAGACACTATATACACATCAAAGAAAATGCACCAAGAAGATAGTGCAGTTCTCAACATCTAAGCACCAAATACAAGTGTACTGATGTTCATAAACACTACTGTAGGTTAAATCTCACATTGGCCCTAATACACTGATAATGACTTCAATACCTCACTCTTGCCAATGGATAGGTCATCTAGACAAAAACTAAACAGAGGAATCCAAAAGCTAACTGACATCATAAATAAATAGACACAACATATTTGCAGAACATTTCACCTAGACACAAAAGAATACACCTTCCCAGAAGCTCATGAAACTTTGTCCAAAATTGACCACATACTTGGATACAAAGTATCAAACAGATATAATAAAATTGAAATAGCACCCTGCATCCTATCTGACCGCCACAAATTAAAGTTGAATATCAATACAACAGAAACAACAGAAAGCTTACAAACTCAGGGAACTGAACAGCTCACTACTGACTGAAAAAATGGATCAAGACAGAAATTAAGAAAAAAAAAACGAAAAGCTTTCTAGAATTGAATAAAAAATGAAACATACCAAAACTTATGGGACACAATTGATAGTTCTAAGATTCAAGTCCATAGTACTAAGTGTTTATATTTTTAAAAAATTGGTCCACCAGCTGTGCTGCCAACAGAGGCCATGTTCATGTGCCCCTTACGTCAGCAGCAGCATGGAGTCATGGACTTCCACATGGTTTCTGGTGACAGCATAGACTACAGAGGGCTGCCTCAGAAGGCCATGATCATGACCAACGGTTCTTGCTGCTGCTGAAGGCCCATGTTAAGGTCCTTGGTCTTTATTGCTGCCTGAAGCCATGTTGATGTATATAGCCCATGTTTGCTCTTGGAGGCCATGCTGATATCTGTCTTTGTTGTGGCAGAGGGGTCTGTTGATGGTCCATGGTCTGTACTAATGAAGACCCCCCATACTCGGGAGACCCTTCCTTAAGTCTCAGGAAAATCACGACCACCCAAAGATTACAAGAAACTATACCTGGATGCATCAGCAGAGGTTTATTAGGGAAAGAGCTGGCAGCCAGCAGTCTGACCATGTACTCTCGCGCAGGAGTAGGGTCCGACCCCCAACATCCAGTCCGTGGAGCCGGAGCGTTTTAAAGAGAAAACCAGGGGGAGTGGGGCAGGGTGAGGGGGTTGCCAAGGATACATAACATAAGAATAGCGAAACATTCCAGAGAAACCCACCCTGAATGTGTTAGTGTCATGTGGAAATCACCCTGCATTCCTCTCAAAAATGTGGTTTTTATCATGTCATTGTATCCTTTCCTGCCATTACCAACTATTTCAGATTACCTATCTTCCGGCTATAGCCTCACCTAGGTGGCAGCATCTTTATCTGTAGTCAGGAATGTGTCCTTCCTGCCTTGGGCCTCTCCCACCCATAGGTGGGCCTATTGTTTGAGGCTTGATTCAGGGGCAGAGTGTCCTTCACCTGGAATGTGTCCTAGGGTGGTAGAAAAATCTTACATTCAGTTCCTCGTTCTGGAATCTGCACTTCTGCCTAGGTCCTAAGGGCAAAGAAAAAGTCTACTATTTCATAAATAGCCTTTATAATTTTTCACTCTACACTACCACTGGAGACCATGCTGAGGTCCATGGCCTGTGATGATTCCAGAGGCCATGTGGATGTCGGTGGTCTGTGCTGTCACCAGAAACCATGAGGAAATCCATGATCCATGCTGCTGCTGGCCGTAATGGGCAAGGAAAGCTTCTTTTTGCAATGGTATGGATAGCTGCTAACTCAGTTGAGAACAAGAGACATAGAAGCTTCTGGAGCTCCCACGACACAGGAAGTTAGGAAGCTAATTTAAGAACAGTTTAGGCAGGAAGTCAGGAAGAGAACTCTTACCATTGTGATAAGGATGCTAAGGCTTAGCTCTTCACAGTTGATGGCTTCTGGCAGGGGTGGGGGCTGGGAAGGACTCTGTTTTTCAAGGGGCTGGCCATTGAGAGTTTGACTATCTTCCAGAATGATATTTTTTTTTCCTTTGTCTTTTTTTGGGGGGGTGGGGGTGGGGGTGGGGGAGGAGGTCACAAGAGTTGGGGAAGTGGACCTGGGAGAACTGGGAAGTGTGAAACAGGATGCATTATGTGAAAATTCCCAAGTAATCAATAAAGATATTTTGTTGGAAAAAAAATGAGTAAACTCGATTTATATTTGGGCAAAAAAATTAGAGAGATCTCATAGTAGTAACTTAACAGCACACCTATGTATCTGTGGGCTTTCCACCCATGCCCAAGTTCCCAAAGTAATAACTAGGAGAATGAATTATCTATGATAAATGCCTAGGCCAAAAGCTTTGGTTTGTTCACACTAGCTTCCACTCAGTTATCCCATTTATTCTATTCTAAGCCCTACCACATGGCTAGTCACCTCTCCCCAGGTTCATGCAAACTGTTGTCATCAGTGTTCTAGGTGAATCCCTTCTTGAGCCTGACTAGCCCAGAATCCTCTCTGACTGCTAGAACTCCCACCTTCTATTTCCTGCCTAAGCTAATAGGCCAACCAAACTACCCATCTGATCGCTAATATCCAAAATAAATAACTAAAAAACAAAACAAAAAAACAATCAAACAAACCTGGGAATAAAGAAAACAAATAACCAATTAAAAATGGGGTACAGATCTAAGCAGAGAATTCTCAAATGAGGAAACTCAAATGGCCAAAGGAACACTTAAAGTAATTTTCAACATCTTTAGTTGTCAGGGAAATGCAAATCAGAACTACTTCGGATTTCATTGTATAGCAGTCAGAGTGGCCAAGATCAATAAATCACATGATAGCTAATGTTGGTGAGGATGTAGAGAAAAGGGAGCATTATTCCATTGCTGGTGGGAGTGTAACTTGTACATCCACTATGGAAACAGTGTGGTGTCTCCTCAGCAAGCTGGGAATAGATCTACCTCAAAACCAGCTACACTACTTATGGATATATACCCAAAGGGTGCTTATGTCTGCTACAGAGGCACTTGCTTAAACACTGTTGCTCTGTTTTTAAAAAGTCAGAACTTGGAAGCAACCTAGATGTCTGTCACTGGATGAATGGATAAAGAAATGTGTTACATTTACACAATGGAAAATCACTCAGCCGTTAAAAATGAACTCATGAAATTTGCCGGTAAATGGATGGAATTAGAAAAAAGAAATCATTCCAAGTAAAGTAACTCAGACCCAAAAAGATAAATATGGTTCGTATTCCCTTATATGTAGGTGCTAGCTGTTAAGTCAATGACAAGCAAGTTTCTATTCTCAGAACCGACAGAGGTCAGGTATAGAGCAAGGGACAAGAGGGTAAAGATAGGTCTCCCTAACAAGGGGGAAATAGAATCAATTGCTACAGATGGATGGGGTAGAGGAAGGACTGGAACAAGAGAATCAAATGGGGAAGGGAGGCAAGTGGGGGAATGAGGGACAGGATATGGGGAAGGACAACTAAAATCTGAAGGACCACATGGAAACCTATTACAGTAGATGCTTCCTAAAAATATGGACATATATGAATGTGATCTAAATGAAATTGCCAAGCAACAGGAGAGACAGAGATGCAACTGTCCTTTTGGTCTGGGTTACCTTACTTGGGATGATTTATTTTTTCTAGTTCCATCCATTTACCTACAAATTTCATGATTTCATCTCTTGTCACCATATGGAGCTTCTAGTACTGGGAATGGGTTCTATCTAAAACAACCTAGGCTGTTGCCAAGACCATCAGCTGCTCTCTACAAACTGACAGCAAGGCTTCATCGCTAAAGGCAACAGCAATGTAACTCACTAACATGGCGAAGCCAATCTGGTGTTTACAGAGAGACTTCACCCCTACAGGCTAGTGTTCCTGGTACAGGAAGGTACTCCACAGGCTACCAAGGGGCAGAAGGTAAATGCCAACCCTTCAATCTACAATGGTCTTTCCTATAAGATATGCTAGTGCAATGGTAACACAAAGCTTGTGGGAGTAATATCTGGTTTGATTTAAGGCTCAACTCCATGAGTATGGAACCCATACCTGGTGTTGCCTAGGTGACCAAGAATCCAAGACTAGATAACCCAAGGATTTAGGGGAAAACAAAATACTACTGTCCCAGTAAAGGAGAGTAGCAACAAAATGACTCCTAATGACACTCTATTATACCCAGGGATCAGTGCCTTGCTCAGCCATCATTAGAGAAAGCTTCCTCCTGCAGCAGATGGGAACAGATTCAGAGGCCATCAAGGAAACAAGGCCTTATACACACAGCAGGCTCAACACATGCATGAACTCATAGAGACTGAGGCAGCATGCACAGGACCTGCATGGGTCTGCACCAGATGGGGTTTTAGAGCTGAAAAGAGAAGAGGACACATGCCCCATCCCTAACCCAGAAGCTATCACCAGTTGATAACCATTTCCAAATGAAAATTTAGTTTCTTCTAAGGGAGTCTCACTGGGGAAAGAGATCACTGTTGTGGGTAGGTCCACACCTGGTATGAGTTGGCTGACAGAAAATGGACTCCGTGGCATCTTTGGAGATGCCTTGTTTCATAATGTTGTGTCAGCACCTTTTCACGCCTGCACAGATCCTTTGTGTATATATTATGGCTTTAGGATTGTATTTTATTTAATTTTTTGTCTTTCTTTCTTTTTTCTTTTTTCTCTCTCTTTTTTTGTGAACAAGCATGTCTCTGTGTCTGTGTTTCTTTGACTTTTTCTTGGCTCTTTTTCTCATTTGTTTTGTCCCATTCTGATTAAAATAAACTTACAATATTTTATTTTATATCATTTCTTAGATGCCCCTTTGTTTTCTGAGAGACAGTAAAAGGGTGGATCCAGATATAATGGAAAGAACTCAGAGAAGTAGTGGGAGTGGAAACTGTAATCAGAATATATTGTATGAAAATAAAATATGAAAATAAAAAAAATGAATACTATGTCTGAGTTACCACTCTAGGGCTGTGGAAAGACACAAGGACACCATGACGAAGGCAATTCTCTCTCTCTCTTTCTCTCTCTCTCTCTCGCTCTCTCTCTTTGCCAAAGAAATCAGTACACTTTTAAAAAACTTTCCATTGGTTCCCTTTGAACTCCACATCATGCACCCCAATCCCACAACTCTCCCCACCCCCTCATACCTGCCCTCCACCCTTACAACTTCCTTTCCAACAGAGGAAAAAGAAAACCTCATTGTGGAAACTATAGTGTGTCATAAGGCATCCCACAATACACCCTTCTCTCCACACTTCTTTGCTTGCAGATGTTCACTACAATGACTTGGTCTGGTCCAAGGCCTCTGGCTTCTGCTACACTATCAATACTGGAACCTCGCTGGGTCTCCTCTAGGATATCCTGTTGTTGCCCTGTGCCATGGAGATCCCACAGTTTTGGATCTGTCTGACTGGCCCCTTTGCGCACTCCAGCAGTGCATCTATGAGGTGGATATTGGGGTAGGCCAATTCAAAGCCCTGGATTTGGGCCTGAGAGGCATCTAAGATGGTGAGCCTGACAACTCTTCCACTCTCACGCTCTCAGAGCTGGCTTATGGGCAACCCCTGTAACCAGGGCCAGCTCTACCCTGCTGCCCAGGCAAAGTGCAGGGTCCACACTCCCGAATGTTGCAGCTAGTGAGGGAAAGGTCCAGTCCTTCCACTCTTGTGAATCTGAGGCCAGATCTCCTACCTACCACAGGTAGCAAGGGTCAAGGATGAAGGAGGGTTTATGGGAGACAAGTGGCAGAGCCATCTCTTCATGCTCATACCCTCAGGTGTGGCTTACCCATAACTTCTACAATGTGCAGGGCCTGCTTTCCAGAGTACTGCAGCTGGTTAGGGGTGGGGTCATCTCTCTTGCTCTCACACTCCCAGGGCCAGGTCTTCCACAATGCCAAGGCAAGGGGTAGGACCAGTTCTGCACAACACTCAGACACCAAAATGTCCCCTGATAGCAGTCCAGACCAGGGACCCCTGCTAAAGCAGGGCCACAGACCCGGACACAGTCCCTGGTGGTAGCACAAGCCAGGACCCCATTGTAGTCCCTGATGGCATCATTGGTTAGTCACATCAGGTTGTTCCTCACTACCCTTAAGTCTCCAGGTCAGGACCAAGGCAACTCTTACACAAGAAAGTATTTAATTTGGGCTTGCTTATACTTTCAGAGTATTAGTTCATTATCATTATGTTAAATGAGTTTCCTGGTGAAAGACTACACTTCCCAGCTTCCATTTCAGGCAACCAACTACATTTTTACCCCAGGCCACATTCTATCTTCCTCTGTAGGCATTTGGCCATCAACACATGTGAGTGACAAAGATGGCCCCTCACTGTGAAGAAACATGGTCCCAAGTCTCTTTCTTTATGCCTCTTGTCTATATCTATTTAACACTCTAATACAGAATGCTAATGAGCTGGGATGGGAGATCTGAGCCTACTAGTGGCTCAGACACACTCCTGGACTAGTCTCCCCGGTTTTCATATACTCCCTAACCCCCAGGTTGTAAGAGGTGCAGGGCCTCCCTTTATCTCAGGCAGCCTTTTCTTTTCACTCACTGACTCTGCCCTTTCTTTTACCTTAATGTCTTGCCCTAGGTGGGAGGTCACACTGCAACCAACCAGAACACACACACACACACACACACACACACACACACACACACACACAGAGACACACACGAAAACACTGGAGCAAGGTCATTGGACCTAACTTGGAGGCATCCTAGTCAGGTCTGGGAGCTCACTGTGTTAGGTCCCAAATAAACCTGGAACAAGGATTACTTTGTACCTGAGGCCTCTCCTAGCACTTCTCACCTCACCCCCTCCCCCAAACCTAATGGTCCCAAGATCTGGTTGCCTCTTGAGGAGCAGATCTTCATGTACGCCAAGTGATGCTATGTAAACTTTGCTCCCAGTTTAAAACTATTACTTAAATAAAAGTGGTTACAGCTAATTACTGGGGAGAATAGAAAAGCCTCCTCTCATCACCCTAGAAGCTGCAGTCTTGCAGCTTCCTTAAGCCCGTCTGGACTTCTATGATATTGGAATCCTCCCTCTGGTGGAGTTCCTATAGTTCGTAACCCTGTTACCTTCTGGCTCTCTGCTGCAGTCCTACAGCTTCATTACACTCCCCTTGACCCTACACTGCAACCCTTTCCTCCCCTCCCCCACCTTGGAGCTGCCTGCTCTGTCTCTTCTTTATGCCCTCCTGGGCCCCTAGCTTCCTCACACCCTCCTGAACCTTGAATGATGATGACCCTTTCTCATCTCCTTCTCACACTCAGAGAGTCTATTAAAGCTTTGCTGTTTTACTGCAAATGGCTTGGCCTCAGTACAGCTCAATCAATGACCAAAAAAATCCGCACACTAGATTTTTAAATTCTCTCAGATGTTGACAACTTTTGCCATTGCACAAATGAACCAAAATTTCTATAATCCCCAAAGTCTCTACTTTCCATTCTTTAAAGTCTTTTATCTCTATGGTTTCTTTGCTCTCTGGTCTCTAAAAAAATCTATGACTATGCTGTAAAACTATCTCAAGATTTGAAAGTTCATTGGGTATGGTTAAAGAATCTATAAAATTTGTAATAAAAACTTGTAATAAAAAGTCAATAGTTTAAAAAATCTACACATATGTAATCTTATTTTGCTACATGTGACTTAAGATATACTTTGTATGTAACTTGAATTAGGAGAATAGATGTTTTCAACAGCACCCATGTGACCTGCTGATGACCTCATTATGATGGAAGCAACTATGTGGCTGGCAGCCATCTTTAGCATGGTTAGAGAGTACATAGAATGTCACTCAAGATGGTAGATCTTGGTTAAGATGACTGCATGGTATCAGCTGAGGCAACACTTCTTGTTCCTACTAAACTCTCTTCTTATCATTTTATCTCTTTTTAGATAAGGAAGCAACATCAGGTCTCCAGAGTATCTTGAACTATGATTGATGGATTTTCATATGATAAATTCCTAAGGTTATAAAGGTATACTCAAGTTAACAAAAACTGATTTAGGGATGTATATCTAGCTACTTATGTCTTTGTCAGCTGTATTTAACATCAGGTTTCTAAAAATTTAAATAAGGAACAACATATATTTGATAAGTGAAGTTTATACATTCCTAAGGTAATAAAAGTATATTCAGGTATTCAGAAATGGACTTAGAGAGAGGTATGCCTAACCACTATGTCTTTGCCAACTGTGTTCAATACAAGGCTTCTAGAAAATTTTAGATAAGAAACAAAATGTTTGACAAATAATATATGTTTGATCAAGGTTTATAAATTCCCAAGGTTGTAAAGCTATACTCAAGTTAATAGAACCTGTCTTAGGGCTGTATATATAATCACTTATGTCTTTGCTGTGTCCAACACCAGGCTTCTAAAAATTTTTTATAGTTGTGGGACTGTAAAAGGCAGCCTGGTTTTTGGTTGAGCTAGGTTTAAACCCCGGTGACCCCGCAGGGTCCCCTGCAAGAGACGAGGCCACCATAGATTTGTGTCTTTCAGTCATGTAAGGGCAATGTCCCTACTAGCCCCTCCACAGGTAGAAGGTGTGACTACAGATCTTCATAATGAGATATCTAAAGGCCAGAAGGGCTTAGCCAATTAAGCTTTCCTTCCCAGACACTCCCCCCTGCAAAAGGTATTTAACCTCAGGCCCGCCCTGAGAAAAGGGGTTATGTTTTCTCATCTATTTTCCGCCATGACAATAAACATCTTAAAACCATGGATTGTTTGTTTTCATCGGAGTCCACCGTGGGGAACAATGGAACAAGCCTTTGCCTACAGAGCTGCAGAAGACTTCTCTGCGTTCCCAGTCATGGCGACCACCAACCCAAGCAAGCAGCCTTCGACCAAGCCAAACCAAACTGCCTTGACAAGCAAGGACTCTCCCCCGTGGGGCGTAGCTGGAGCTTCTTCCCCCTTTCCCCTTCCCCGTGGGCTAGTCCATCCTGTGGGCCCCCACTTCCTTCTTGGTTCTTCCGTGGCTTCCAGTGACACCTGGGTGCCCAAGAGCCAGAGAACCAGACAGTCCCTGGCCTCTCAGCAGGCCTGGAGACTGCCCCCCAAGTCAGCTCGGGTGGCCCGGACCTCAGACTGTACTCCGCCATCCCTGGAGGGGGTCCCGGGGCTTCACATAGCCTGACTCTCACCTGGTGCTGGGGTGGAGTGAATGCAGTCAAACATCTAGTGTCCTGTGCATCCTGCCTCCCTGAGAGGCCCTAGCCCTGTGGCAGGGCAGACACAGGATCCCCCCGCCCCCATCCCTTTAACCCAACATATAACAATATATGTTTAATAAACATATGTAACATATGTATATACATGTTGTAGTGGTTTGAATATACTTGGCCCAGGGAGTGGCACTATTTGGAGATGTGACCATCATCAAGATAGGAGCATGGCAACATGTAGGCAGGCATAGTGCAGGCAGAGCTGAGAGTTCTACATCTTCATCTGAAGGCTGTTGCAGAAAATATTAAAAAATGCACCACCCTGCGCTATCACCAGCTACTCCTGGGCCCTGGCAACCCTGCTGCCTCCATGGCTAGCCCCAAGCAGCAACTGCCCATCTCACAGTTCTCTTGCTGCAGATTCTGCTCACATTCCCAGCTATCCACCACCTGTGGTCAGCGGTCCCAAATCCCAGTAACCCAGTAAAATCAAAACTCTAGAGGCTTGTAATTTATAAGTCAGATTTATATCAGTAAATTGTCACCCCACAAAACATCCACACAATGAACTCAGAGCCAATTGATATTGATATAAGTGCCCACCTAGATAAAACAAAATTGTCCTGTAATTATCCATCCCTTATAAGATATCCATAGCTACTTGTGGCTATTTAAAGCTACACATTATCTGGATAGTCTTTCTCTTCCTCCATCTCCCTGTCCTCTCTGTCCTGTCTCTAAAAATCTTTGCCCGCCTACCTTTTCCACTGCCCAATTACAGGTTCTCACCTTATCTTGTGCCTGTCCTCACCTGCATATCAATTCACAGAAGGCCGCTAGCAGAATATTGACTTCCAGGCAGCTAGGATGAGGGTCTTAAAGCCCACACCCACAATGACACACCTCTTCCAACAAGGCCACACCTCCAAATAGTGCCACTCCCTGGGTCAAGAGTATTCAAACTATTACACATGTATAAACATATGTATATAATAAACATATGTAACAACACATATTTAATGAATAATATATATTTGATAAATAAGGTTTATAAATTGTAAAAATATTTTTATTCATCTGATATAAATGTCATCTCTGATGCTTCCTGCCTTTGTCTGCTAACCTAGGCCTGCTTCTGAAAGCTTCTAGCCTCCGTGCAATCTAATCTAGGCCTAGAATGTTTTCAGCCTCTGAGATTTGCTACTGAATAAACTCACCCTTTCTTGTTTTTTCTGATCTTGGGCTGGCTGGTTCAACTCAGCTGTTCAGGCTTAAACTCCTCTCCAAGCAGACTGAGTCTGGCTTCTCTCTCAGCTTCTTCTGAATTGCTCTGCTTGGCCTCATACTAACTTTGGCAATATGTTCTAATCTTCTGGGTCCTGCTGTCTTCACCTGTACTTAGCTTGTTTTGTCTCTGTTTCTGTCTCTGTCTCTATCCCCCCCGTCTCTCTGTCTCTCTGTCTCTCTCTCTGTCTCTCTCTCTCTCTGTAACCTGTCTATGTACAAGTGTCCTAGTAAAACTGCCTCCTCCTCTCTCTCTGCACTGTTCCTTAAGCAGCTTCTCTTCCCTCTCTCTTCTTATGAGGGCTGGGCGTATCCTATTCTGTCAAATCTTTCTCTGATTTGCCATCACTTTGCCACTCAATTAGTCATCACTTTCAAACATGAGTGCTTCCTTCTACAATGAACTTTACCTTCATTGTTTGAGATTAAAGGTTTGTGCTAAAGGCTGAGCCACATCACAACTAGAGACAGTTTTTTCAGTAAATAACAGTCTTGGGGTTCACAGTGTGCCTGCAACAATAAATTCCTAAGGTCCACTCAGGTTAACAGTAACTGACTTGAAGGTATTTGTCTAGCCTCTTTGTCTTTGCTAACTTCATTAAGCTTTGGCTATTTGGATAATCTGAGTCATACAAGAAACTGTGGCATTCTGTTATAGTGTCTTATAAAAAAAAATCAGAAAAGCAAAGTTCTCAGTCTCTTTGTGGACTGCATTTATGTTTTAAGGTTTTATTTACTAAAGGATCTTCAATGAAATCTTCAACTCAAATTTTTAAGGCTCAAATTTAATAGGGATAAAGGTATAAAATCTAATCTTATAAAAGCTGCTAATTAAACTGCTAAACTGCTAAAGATGGTTAAGACATGCAAGTTAATCCTCAGTTACTCTATTAATGATCGAATTATTTAATGTGCTCAGGGCTATGCTCATAGCCATGCTAAATATATACGTAAATAATTCAATTACAGGGGCAAGCTTTATTTAGCCTCCTGTATATGTTTTCAAGGTTAAGCCAAAAGCAAGAAGATAGCAACAAATGAGATTTCTTTAAAATCATGTATACTTAATAGATAATGGTCCTCACTCTTCAGAGATCTTCTGAATATGGCATTTAAAATGTTTAATGAAAAAGTTTTTCATGATAGACAGAAATGCCAGCAGTGACCCTGAGGTCTCCAAAGAAGATGATGGGGCATAGATGACTCTATCTCATTTGTGCTAATTCTAATCATGTGCCTCATACCTCACCTGCCCAGAGGGCTCTGTCCAAACTGTGGACACCTTTCAGTTGACTGGGTTGATTGCTGTATTTTGCCTGGCCAAGCAGGTCAATTTCCCCAAGTTCCTTCTCCACGGGAAAATCTCTCAGACCTTCTTGGTCTGGCATCCAAAGGCCGATGTCCTGTGCAGCAGATGAAGATGTGATACTGTTTGGTGTGACAGCTGAAGACCAACTACTTCTGCCCCCAATAAAGTCACCACGATCACCACGAGAGCCTAAGGTAACTGTACAGGCAGTGGTCTCTCCATTTTAGTTGATACTTCCTGGTATAATTTATCCTTATCAGATCTTTGATGGTGTTTATGACCAACTATAGGTTTGTGAGTTTGGCAGCAGCAAGCACCCCATATCTATCCCTCCCATGCATACACAGCTGCCTTTTCAATTCATTTCATATGTAGAATTGGGCCTAAGGTCTCACACTTAAGAGAGTTACTAGGTTTCCAGCTGAGAAAGGCAATCAGTTTAAGTTGCTGGCAAACTTCACTATGAAAGAGATAAACTCACAAAACAGATTTCAAAGTAAATTTTCTTTAAATTGTTTATTTAAAGGAATTTGCTTTGCAGTGACTACTCTCAGTAATCAACGACTTGTGCATGAAAAATGAGAAATGTCTTAGATTCCTTTCCCTCTGGCTGTGCTATTGTTATAGTAAGAATTCTGACTTAAAGTGCATCACATAAAGCTAAAACCATCTCTGTCCAATCTGCATATCTAGCCCTCTGGACAGAGGAAAGAGTGTTAATGCTTTTAACCCAGAATCACTTTCTGAGTCCCCAAGCTTTTATTATGACTCAAAGGCATGAGTCTACTGCTTTTCCTACAATATGGATTTCAGCACAGATTATAAGCACTAATGATGATCATATATCTAAAACTTTTATCTCTTTTTGTAAACTTAAAAAAAAATCTTGTAAGCTTCAGGGAGTGGCAACTTATATCCACAAATCAAAGGTTAAACCTATTCCAGATAAGTACTCCTGTCAATCAACAGCCTAAATTTTCCCACCTGCCTATTACTGAGGATGGGCTATCTCTCTCCCTTGGTCTTGGGACTCCCCTGCCCAAATACCAGGACCATGTGCCAAGGGCTACGGTGTATGGAAGGCAGCAAGGGGGTATAGCATCAGCAGTTGGGCCCAAAAGCTGATGGATGACTTTTGGCAATTTAACTCTCTGTTGCTATTCTGAGCCCAAAGCTGCTGGCTTCTGGCAATTAACTCCTGTTGATAGCAGCAGGAGATTAAGAAAAGAAGCTTAGTTACTTAGACTCTTTTCTCTTTGGCTCAAGGGTCTATTGCTAGCCAGGTGAGAGGTTTTGAGTTCCTTAACTCTTTGTGAAACAGAGAGAAAAGGAAAAAAAGAAAGACAGAATGAAAAAAAAAGTCACATACATACACAGACACATGCACACTGGGTGAAGCAGAAAAGGGTTGCACCCTCTTTATTATTGCTTTCAGCTTTTTATAGCTTTTTAGACAAAAAAAAGGTTTCTATAGAAGAAAGAATTACCTCATAGATAAAATGTTACACAAAAGGAGGGTTACAGACGGCTGTCAATAAAGTTCAAAGCAGTGTTTCATTCTGTAAGTTCATTATAAGTTCAAAGCAACAGTTTCACATGGCCTTGCTTTATCATAGTGCACACCTGTAGCCGATCCTTGGACCTGACCTAGAATGAATGTTTTTCCTTGATCACAAATCCATCCCAAGCCTATTTCTCTTCAAGCCTATTTTTCTTCTTAGTGTAATTTATGAAAGCTCATCAGGTTCCTCATTATGCAGCCATTCCTTACTATTCTATGAGAAGGGGGCACATTCTATTCTATTCTTTTTTTTTTCCCCCTGTTTCATTATTTGCTCTTGGTCTTTTGTCTAAGTACTTCTTTTTTTTTTTTAATTATTTTTTATTGGATATTTTATTTACATTTCAGATGCCATCCCCTTTTCCCCATTTCCCCTCCCTAGAGAACCCCTATTCCATTCCCCCTCCTCCTTTCTGCTTTTATACAATTTTTAAAAATGTTAATCAAAGGCTTTATAAGTTTGGTAATGCTCAATAACAAGATGCTCATACAATCAGAAGTATAACCCAATACCCAACCTAGATATATCAACTATTTTTGACTGGCGGAGACACATGAACATCTGCCTCCATGTTCCTCCCCCTGCCCCCTCCTCTCTCTTCACCTAGCTCCTCCTCTCCTTTTCCTCTCCTTACTCCTCCTCTTCCTTACTCCTCTTCCTCTCCATAAGCCTCCTACCTTAGCTCCTCCTACATATCATCCTTCCTGTTAAAATAAAACTTTTCTCTCAAAATACAATTAGAGCATAACTATACCAATTTGTGTCAGTAAGGTATAAGATAGACCTAATACCCAGTCCATCATTTTGTTGACTAACCAGAACCTCTGTCATCTCCCCTAACTAAAAGACTTAGTTTTGAACCTGGCTTTTTTCTTTGCTTTAGAATGCATGTCAGCTGAAAACCATCCTCTCAAATCTTTTCTTTCAAACTAAATAGCTGGGATTGGCTATGAGACTATAAGTCTTCAAGCCCATCAGAAATCCAGAATGACTGAGTTAACTGAGATTATGGGAAGCACAAAGCATAGCTTCTAAAACTTAGCCAATTTATAGAGACTGCTGAACACCTGGACAGTCCCTATACTACAAAATGTTGGGGCATCTGATTTTCAGTCTTCTGGCCCAGGATCATCTGACTGACCTAGTGATGCAGAATTATTAAGGGCTGATTACTCTGTCTTGGCAGATATAATCAGTCGACTATTCCACAAGTGTGTCCTTTTCTGGACAGTAATTTGTCTGTAGATGAAAAGAGGCAATTCTTGCCTAGTGGCTGTCTCATCACAACTGGAATAACTCCAAAGATGCTCAATTTGTTCCTAGAATTCAAGACAGGAAGCTGTCAGGAGCAGACAGGTCTCTAATCAAAACGAACATTAATACAGAAATGTTTGTAACATCAATTCTGTGGACTTCTGATGTTTTGAAAACCAACTATCCATGAAAGGCAATCTGGACTGTTGTCTGTTAACTCCTCTCAGCTATTTCTAAATAAAATATAGAAAACACCCTAACAATAAACTCAGAGCCATGAATTTGAAATAGGCCCTTAACTCACAGGCTAACCATCTCAAATCAGTTAGAAAAGTTAAAGAAGGACTGAGTCTAAGCCTTGTATTCCTAAATGTGTTATATAGGCACAATGCCTATGAGAGTAACAATATTAATCTCACTTTTATATCAATAAGAAGCTCATACCAATAAAAACCTTAAATTTGAAATCAAAGTAAATTTTGTACCATTTAAGAAATTATAACTTCATCTTAATAACAATTATACATATTTCTACCAATAGGTTATGGCTATGCAATAAATCCTAGCCAATTCTCCCTGTTCCAACAAAACCACTACTTTCCCCTAGAAAGACAGCCCAATATTAACCACCTCAGTCCCCAAGCCCAGGGAATAGGGGCGCCGACTCTTCATTAACTTCTTCAAGCTGATTATGGGTGTTGAAATATTAGAAGAGGGGCAGGGAGAAGATAAATTGATAAGCCTCTGACACTGTGACTTCACTGCATCCAGCTGGAATTCCAGGATGTCAGAGGTTCAAGCAGGTCTGCTCAGCTTGCTTGATGAGTAGATACACCAAGGCTGTGTATTCTGCAATATACAATTCTCAAAACAAATTTTAGTATCAAGATAATTTTTTGTTTGAATTCTGGAATCTAGTCTTCTGGCAGCCTGCCTCTGTCATGTCTAATCCATATAATTCTGGGAGTTTCTATGAGGGTGTGCTCCCACCATCCTTCCATTCCTGCCTCCCTGCTCTTGAAATTCCCCAACACTAGGAAATCCAAACTTTCAAGCACCAAGGCCCTCCACTTCCACCGATGCCTGGCAAGGCCACCCTCAACTACCTATACAGGTGGAGTCATGAGTCCCTCCCTTTGTGTTCTCGGGCTGGAGATTTTAGAATGGCTACTCCAGCTTGTTTCTTAGGACCATTTGCTTGAAAAATTGTTTTCCAGACTCTAAGGTAGAGTCTGTCTTTGTCACTAAAGTGGGTTTCCTATATGCAGCAAAATGCTGGGACCTGTTTATGTATCCAATCCATTAGCCTATGTCTTTCAATTGGGGAATTGAGTCCATTGATGTTAAGAGATATTAAGGAACACTGATTGTTGCTTCCTGTTATTTTTGTTATTAGAGGTGGAATTATCTTTGTGTGGCTATCTTCTTTTGGATTTGTTGGGAGAGGATTACTTTCTTGCTCTTTCTAGGGTATAATTTCCCTCCTTGTATTGGAGCTTTCCCACTATTATCCTTTGTAGTCCTGGGTTTGTGGAAAGATATTGTGTAAATTTGGTTGTGTTGTGGAATATCTTGGTTTCTCCATCTATGGTAATTGAGAGTTTTGCTGGGTATAGTAGCCTGGGCTGGCATTTGTGTTCTCTTAGGGTCTGTATGACATCTGTCCAGCATCTTCTAGCTGTTATAGTATCTGGTGTAATTCTGATAGGTCTGCCTTTATATGTTACTTGGCCTTTCCCCCTTACTGCATTTAATATTCTTTCTTTGTTTTGTGCACTTGATGTTTTGATTATTATGTGACAGGAGGTATTTCTTTTCTGGTCTAGTCTATTTGGCATTCTATAGGCATTTTGTATGTTTATGGGCATATTTTTTTAGATTAGGAAAGTTTTCTTCTATAATTTTGTTGTTAGAGCTCCAGTAAGCGGGATACAGTGGAAGACACCCTGCACTGGAGAACCAGTCGACTGACGGACGTGGTTGAATTCGGAAGTGAAACAAAGGAGATTACATAGTAACAAAAACGGGACAAGAAATAAGTAAACAGAAACAGATGAAAAGGTTTTAAAGATGCAAGGAGTAAATTGCAGGCTGCTCTGAGTCAAGTGAGCCAAACAGATAGATAAAGGTTATAGTAACAAAAACGGGGCAAGAAATAAGTAAACAAACAGATGAAAAAGGTTTTAAAGATACAAAGAGCAAATTACAGGCTGCTCTGAGTCAAGAGAGCCAAACAGATAAATAAATAAAGGTTATAATAACGAAAATGGGACAAGAAATAAGTGAATAAAAACAGATGAAAAAGGCTTTAAAGACGCGAGGAATAAATAGAAGGCTGCTCTAGACAGAGAGCTAAGCAGAATGAAAATTTTAATTGATTTAACTTTCAAAATGGGTGTGATTCTGAGTTATATAGTTATATTTTTCTAGATAAAAACTCAATGTAAAGGTTTTTCTGGTTACTGGCTTAAGGAAAGGCTGATTTGAGAAAAAAGGGTTTTCTATGCGTTTTCTGAAGAGGTCATTAAGGTAATAGTTATGTCTTCCAGAATTATATGGATCACACATGACAGAGGTAGGCCTCCAGAACACTAGATTTCAGAGAATCAAAATAATTATCTTGATAACTAAAATTTGTTTTGAGATTTATATATTACAGAATACACAACTTTGGTGAATGAATCTTATCACCTGCGTGTTCACTGATGCCCTAGACTTCCAGCTGGATACAGTTAACACAGACATCAGAGGCTTATCAATTTACCCTTCCCCTCATTCTTCTTCTAAAAGTCAACGCCCATGTTCAGCTTGAAGAAGTTAATGAGGAGTCGGCGCCCCAATTCCCTGGACTTGGGGACTGAGGTGGTTAATATTAGGCTGTCTAAATCTGTATAATTGTTACTAAGCTGATACAAATTCAAAGATTTTATTGATATAATTTCTTCTATTGAAAATTTGTGGGTACAAGGCTTCGACCTTTTACTTCTCCAACAGGGGAAGTTGTGTGTTGCCTTAAAGAGTGTTGCTCTTATACCAACTATTTAGACATTAAGTCTCTTGTCTCTTGGGTCGATGCTGTTCAACAAACTGATGGCTTTTGTACGACAACAGATAGATGCTATTCAAATGAAACCCATACAGGTCCAATATTACAGGCTGGAAGCAGGGGACTCTTAAACCTCTGTCATCAAGACAGACGAGGATTAACCCCTAACTTACGTGCTAAGCCAGATAGCCAATGATGGGTAAGAGAAGATATTGAGACCCTTGCCCCTAAAATAAGAGAGGCCTCACCATCTTAAGTGAGGCTGGGGTCCTTTGTTCCAACCTAGGACAGACCTGGTTTCCGTAAGTTTTCCCAGCCTTCCCTTTTGAAAAAAATTTAAAAAGGGGGACCTGTTGGGAGCCGACTTTTAGCAGAAAGCGGCTAGATTATCTTTGCAGCCATCTGGAACCATATACCCTGATAAGAGATTTGGTTTTCAACAGCCTACAACAGCTGAAACACACTCTGATATCTCACATATTTTGTGTTGCTGTTTACTGCCCCCAGCTACAAGGCGCACATGGTAGCCACACCTACAAGGCATGCAGTTCACATGCTGTCCACGAGCTATCTACGCCATACATGCCTGTAAGGCGCACGTGCTATCCATGCCTGAAAGGCATTGCGGTGCATGTGCTATCTACGTTATACACACCTGTAAGGCTTACGTCATATCAACACCTACAAGGCACGTGATATCCACGCGCCTACAAGGCACATGGCAAAAGCATATAAATACCTCAGAATTCCCTTCAATAAAAGAGACTTGATCAGACTTTCTGCCTTGTCTCCATTCTTCGTGTCTCTTCCCCTTTATCCCCACTCTCTCTCGCTAGACCCTGACCCTCGGACCGAAGCGACAGCTTGGGCCAGGACACAGTGGCCGCCAAGCGTGGAGCGGAACAGGCCACAACATTTTGGCCCACAAAGCCGGACAGTATGGGCAGAGACACTAAGCTTCCTATTTTTACTTTCTGTCCCTAGTCTATATCTGTCCTAACAGATTTCAAATCAACCATAGACTGCTCCAAAACTGCCTGCAATGTGCCAGCCCCAGGTGTTCCTCTAGAACCTTTGTGTCAGACTGCACTTTTCTAGCTCCAGGTAGTCCCACAGAACCTGGGCAGTGAATGAAATAGATGTCCCTCAGTCTACCTTCCTTTCTCCCTTCCTGGGTTTGGCCTACATTCCAGCCTTTCTGGGCCCCCTGACACTGATGCCTCAATTTCAGCAGGAAGTAGTTATAGAAGAAATTATGTTGCTCTTTGTCATCTACAGAATGATGGAAATGGTAGGTCCCAAAGAAAACCTGGACAACATTCACTCCTCCCAGCACGTCTTGCCCTGCCCCCTACCATAAACCCCTCCCTCCCAGGGGGCTGGGCCTTTGCTTTCCCTCCCCCAGACTGATCCCTTTAAAACTCTACCATGTGTTCTCTTGGTTCCTTGTTTCTTTCTTGGCCTCTTGGTCTGTTTACCCATCTTTCTCCCCTTCCTTTTCCAATCTCCTGTTCCTCCTCCACCTCTTCTTCCTCTTCATCATCCTCTTCCTCCTCTTCCTCCTCCTCCTCTCATGGCCAGGTTCAGTTTGGATCCTTCCACATCCCTCTGGCTGTTTTCTCTCTCATATCTACAGACCCCAAAGCTAGGGGCAACCAGAGCCTGGGAATTATCTCCTGAAGAATTATTCTACTAACTAGTGGAATAACCTCTGTATGGGAGAGGTAGGCCTTATCCTGAGATGTTTATGAACACGGTGAAAATACTTATAGTCCAAACCAGCAGTTCATAATATTTTGGTAGAACCCAGTTTTCAGTGTTCCCCAGGCTTTTCTGCAAGCCTGGATCCCTTGTGGAATTTTTCTTCCCTCTTTACAAGGCTTTTACAGGGTTCACCTGAGCACAGGTGTGCACATTTTAAAGTGATGTTTTTAATCAGGCTTTCCAAATTTGGAACATAATATCTGGGTGTGAGGAGTTGAACAGTTTTGTGGATCCTAGGTCAGTTGGCTTGGTGGAGATCCATAACCAGTCACTTCCTAGACTTACGGTCGGGCTGTACCTACCATCCTTGTTCATCCATCCCTTTTTTTGGCAGGTTCTTGTTTTACCCAGTCAGTCTCATGCTGGGGTGTATTCTGGGGGTTCCAATAAGCTGAGCTACCAACTGGCTTCCTGGGCAGCCAAGTCATATGCTCTGTCACCTCTGGGGAATGACATTTTGGTATCGTTTGCAACGGACAATGGCTGCCATCTCATCCTAACCATAGAGCTTGTAATAGGGCTAAGATTTCTTTTCTATTTTTGATTTCTTTTCCTGCAAAGGTTATCAATCCTGTTTGCCTATATGGAGCCCAGTGAACGTGGGTCAAAAGCATACTGGCTATCAGTGTATATGGTGTTAGCTTTGTCTTTTCCCTTGAGTTAGAGCCAATAGCTCAGTTCATTGAGCTGAGGTTCTCCTTAGGGGTGTGTCCAGATGGTCTTGGGTCACCACCACTGCCCCTGCACACCTGATCCCATTTTTGATGAAATTGCTCCCATCACTCAGTAATACCTTGTCTGGTGTCACCAATGAGTCGTCAGTCTTGACAGGCTTGACAGACTGATCAAGTCAGTCACCTCAAGGCAGTCATGCAGGGGACCTGTGTGTGTGTGTGGGTGGTTATTGTTTGACAGGAGAGTGGCATGGTTGAGGCCTGATGTCTTGTGGAACCAACCCAGGGTCAGCAGGTGTTAGATATTCATCTCTCAGGTGTGCTCCCCAAGAGGGTCTCAACAGAATGTGGGGCTGTCAGGAATAGTTCTCACCCTAAAGTTAATCTGTTGGCTTCTTTTACTAGCAGGGCAATGGCAGCTATATCCCTTATACATGCCAGCCATCTGGCTGTGACTGGGTCAAGCCTCTTGGACAGATACACCACTGGTGTTTCTCAAGGCTCCAGGGTTTGTGTGAGGACCCCCTAGGCAATGCTTCTGGTCTCATCCATGTACAAGTAGAATGGCTTACTAATGTCTGGGAGGGCCAGGGCTGGACCAGGCTCCAAGGCCTTTTTCAAGGCCTTGAAGGCCCTCTGATCCAATCTCATTTCATATCAAAGGCTGTGTATTCCTGGTGCTGGCATAGAGGGGCTTGGAGCTAGATGTCCTGTGGATATTTTTGTCTAAACTCCAGCAGATCTGCACTCAAGGCCCCGCCAAATGATGCTAAGGAGTTCCTGAACGACTCTTGTCTGTTTCCTCCATTTCCTCTCTTGTTTGTTTCCCCAAGTGCAGTGATCACTGCATGGGAGAGTGCCTTTCTTTGTCTTTGTCTGAATCTTGGCTGTTGTAAAATTTCCAAGCAATTTCCAAAAGCTGAGACCTACTCATCCCTTCAAGTCCCTGTAATTTCTGGAGCTTTCTTCTTCTGCCTGGGGTCAGCTTCATGACAAAGGCAATATCAGTGTCTCTGGTTTTCCTATAGATCTGGGACTGTGGGGGTAAATACCTGATATTTACCCCCCATAGTCCCCATAGTATCCATAGTCTCACAGAGCCTTTCCAGAAAATCACCAGGTGGTTCATCAGATCTCTGAGTGACCCCAGGAACCTTAATTTGTCTGGTAGTTCTCCTGGCTGCTGCTTTTGATCTGCACAATAATGTTTGGTGAAAAAAAAAAAATTAAGGCCCTCTTACCTTAAATCAATTTCCAACAGACTGATAAGGGCCTGAGGCTTCTCTGAAAATGGAGGTTTTGGGGTCTTCTGATTAAACAAGTTACTGGTAGAGGAGGAGACAAACCATGAACAGGGAAGGAATTGAACTTCCAGTCCCCTGCCCGGTGGGTCTGGGGAATTACTACATCCACTTCCCTTCTCGGTGGATAAGAGGAGCAGGAGGAGCTCAGGGCTCTGGGAACTATTTGGAAGGGTTACAGCTGGGGTGGGAAAGCTGTGTCACATCTCTTTAGGCGAAAGGTGTCCCCAATGGAAGGGTTACAGCTTTGATGGGGGTGGGGAGTTCTCTAGTGCAAGTATTACAGCTCTGCTCCAGTGGGGAAAGTTTCCCAAAGCAAGTGTTACAGCTCCTGGCAGTCAGGAGCCAAGGGCTACCACAAGGTCATACTGCATTAGAAACCTCACACCAAGACACTGGAGGCAGAAACCTGGGAAAGGGTGCTGTTTGTGCTTGGGTGAGAAGCAACAAAGAATTGAGTAGAAGACAGCATTTATGTAGGATTCCTGAGGAGTTGGGGGGTGGGGTGGGTGTCAAGGCGTGCTTTACATGTTGGCCTGGGATTGAAAGGATTATGTGGCCTAATCGTAGATCTGGGACAAGCGTTTTTGTTTTTGGTAGGGTGGAGCCTGAGCCCTCTCAGGAACAGCTATTACTGCTATTAGGGAAATCTGGGAGGCAGAGCCTGGCTGTTGACACTCCTCAGGTCTAGGGCCTAGCAGTTGGAGCTCCTGGGGCTGAGGCTAGCCACTCCTGAGGCTTCGGTGGTCAGGCCTAGCTACCAGTGTAGTCTAGGGATAGAAACTGGCAGCCAGAGATTTCCAGAGGTGCAGCTTATAAAGGAGTCTCTGTGCTTGGCAGGGAAAGCCCCCACTCTGCACTCCTATCCCCAGCCCCACCAGTGCCATCCAAGTCAGCCTGAATAGCCAACACCATTTCTTTCTCCCTGTGGCAGGGCTGAGAGAACAAGCAGAAAATTTGAGTTTCTCTGGGTGACCTGGCTGGGTCAAAGGATTCGGGTCCCCAATGAAAGGATATAGGTCTTAAGGTGAGGTGGGGGTCTTGCAGCTCCTGGGGGTGGGGTGCACACCTATGTTGCCATAGCAACAACAGAAGTAGTCAGACATATAGTCACTGCCAGAGCCGAGTCACTACATGGGTTGGGGTGAGGTGCCCTGTGAACCTGCAGGAAATCATGTGTTGCCTCAGGGCTGCTATGGCTGCTGTCCTGGGATGGCTCACTTCCTCTTCCATTTTAGACTTGTTTCTCCAACCAGCAGAACTGACAAAAACACTCTGAGACATACACAAGGAGACATAGTCATACAGAGAGAGACACATAGCAAACAGGGTTCAGTTTGGCAGTAGTGCTTGTGGATAATCTTCTTCTTCCTCCTCCTCCCCCTCGTCCTTCTTTGTTTTTTCAACACTGGGTTTCCCTTTGTAGTCCTGGCTGTCCTGAAACTGTCTATAGAATCTTATGGGTCTTGGGTAGCTCAGAGTTTCACCATGACCATGAATTATAGCAGGACTTTTTGGACCCACCAGCAGTTTAAGTAATGACTCAGAGGCTTATTAATATTTAAAAGTGTAAGGGTCTGAGAATCACTGAAGGAAAACCCCAGACTCAGATAGTATGCAAAGACAGAGCTTTTATTCTGCAGAAACATTCAGTGTGCTGGGGTCAACCATTCTTTAAGATGGTGCCCCCAGACAAAGGCATATAGGCTTTCTTTTAGGGAATGAAGGACCCTCTAGAAGGATTAGGTGATCTGAAATTTCATTGGTGGGCGCTGGGGGGCGCATCACAGGTGGTCAGTGGACTGCATGAACATTTGACCATAGGATGAGGTAGGGCTGCCCAGCACAGATGGCCTATTCTGGGATAAGATATTTTTCCATTTTTGTGGTTATCCCCAGGCTGTTCTTTGGGAGGGGATTTTACAACCTTGTTTCTGGATTTTATGGTCTGTTCCTGGAGCTTGTGCCATATGGCCTTCTTTTCAAAATCAGGCCTGGTTCTTAAATGGAGGCAAATGGGGTTTATGTTGTACTTTGAAAAGGTTAGGCGTTTATCTGGGCAGATTCTTAGCTAGCTCATCTAAATCACACTGACTAATCCTGGCACCATGCACTGCCATTTGGGCAGCCCTAATTCTTTGTTCCTGTTCATGTCCATCCACCTCTGTACCCAGCTGGTGAATCTCTCCCTTCTGCCTTCTCCCAGAGACCCTCTCAGTGCATGGAAGTTCTGCCCTCTCTTCCTTCCTCAGCTATTGGCCATTAGACCTTTATTAAAGCCAATTAAATACAATTTTAAATTGCCTTATGCAGGTGAGAAAGAATGAATATTTATAAAATAGGAAATGTGGCGATGGCCGAGCTTCTGCCAGTACAGAATTAATGACTAAATACACGGAGACACGCCTTCCCACAGTGCACCCCATCACATCTACCTTTTAGTTCAATAAATGGCCTTTTCTCTAGCATCAATAAACTATATTAAATAAGAACAATGTTGGCAAACTATCTTCGTGAGTCCCAAGTTCTGTACCTAGATCATTTCCTGTCACTATTTAAGCTTTATGCCTTCTCACCTTTAAAACTTACATTACCAACCTACAAATGTCTTTTTAGACCTTAAAACATTTTCTTAGAACCTAAACAACTTCAGCTTTTACGTCTTTAATCTTTAATAAGGAAAACTGTAAGACTATAACTATCTAGTTTTCAAACCCATCAGAGACTTGAGAGTAAGTAAATATTACCCGAGGAAACAGGAAGTGCAGAGAAAACAGCTTCAAAACCTATGAAAATGACAGAGACTGTTGGCTACCTGGTTAGTCACCCAAGTTTCCTCTGTATTGGTGTGGCATCCAATCTCTGCCGACAAGCCCTGAGTATCTGATAGACATATAAGGGGCGGGGTTTTTCCCCATGGTTGGCTTTGCCACATTTGAAGTAAGCTCCATGTGTAGGTGCTTTGGTACCCATCATCTTCATTGGAGTAGAATTGAGTGCTGCCAAGAGCTGATGTGTGTGTCTCACTGTCATGAAAGTCTTTCATTGTTAAAATAGCTTAAATGCCATACTCTACAGTTCTGACGTGTTTGAGGACCATCTATCTATCTAAAGTGTATCTAGCTACTTACTTTCTGTTTAACGTTGGTACCATATATAGAAGGCTAAATAAAGCTTTGAAGTGGAAACTATGGTTTCTTTGGAAAGTCAGTTGTGTTGGATGGTGTTTTTTTGGGGCAAACACATGAAGGAGTGTTTTCCTGAAGTGGACTCAGGTGGCAGGTTGTCTTGCTGAAGCAAGCATGTGAAAGGACGCATGATGAAGAATTCTTCACTAACTACATGCATGCATTGGTTCACCTTATATTTAATAGCTGAGTTCTATTTGTTGGGACTCCATAGAGAGAAACATATCAAAAAACTTCTGGTAGTGTGCTGGTGGCTTCTTGCCACTTCCTCGGATTTGGGCCAAGTGGCAGAGTGATGTCAGCTGATACAGACCCATGTGGAGTTTTGCTAAGACAGACTCATGTGCTGAGGCAAGACCTGTGGAGGACATGCGATGTTTCAAGGGAGTGTAAACAGGACTCAACGGACTGTGAGAGGGGCTTGCTTGCATATCTAGCTTTGCATAGCTTCTTGGTCTCACTTCTTTGCTGATCTCTGCATCATTGAGAAAGGCACAGCAAGGAACTTCTCCTGGTGCCCCTGGACATCCTGCTGAATTGTGGCCATTCTGCTGAGGCCTGGCTGTTTCTGCTAGGTCATGCCACATTTGCCACATTTGAAGTAAGCTCCATGTGTAGGTGCTTTGTGTTTGCTGATTAGTGTTTGCTATCCTGAAACTACCAAACTGGACTGCTGATACATTTGTGAAGTGTTTGCAAGTGGCTCGAGCTGCCACTGCTGACTCCTATGAACTGAACTGCTGATTTACTAACAAAGCAGATGGGATTTGCTCCAAAGAACAATTGCTAAACAAGTCCGCTTCCCCCATATCCTAATAACCTTTCTTTTCTACTACCTCTGGTGGGTGGTGGGCTAGAAGGGAGGTTTAAGCATTTAAATGCCCATATTAAAAGAAGAGTTGAAAAAAAAATCAAAGTTACAAAGCTTATTTCTGTAATTAACTAAACTAGTACCTACCTAGTGGCTACAAGTTTGATTATTTATAGGTGACTAACTTACTAATTTATATTCCTTAATTATCCTAAGTAGTTTACAATAATAGTTTTGAAGGACTAGAACTTTACATTACATTTTAAAATGAATTGGATATGAACATATACCTTAAACAAGAGTTAAATCATATACACAGTATGTTGTAGCAAATATAACCTTAAATTTCTACCAGTATACAACAATCCATACCAATGTAAGATATTTGAGACTTCTTGTTACTTCTTGTCCAAAAGAGAAATAATAATCTACCCTTCTTTTTCAATCCGATTCAACAATCCATCCTTTTCTGTCTTTTTATCTTTATATTTCCTTTTCCTTTCATCATTTTTTACCCACAACATTAGACAAGAGAGAAAGAAGGATAGAGGGGAGAGAGAGAAAGAAAAAAAAAAACCCTCTTTGAATCTATCCTTCTTTGTTTCCTCCCTGACCAGGACTAATGTTGACTTGTAACCAACCCCCCCTGCAAGTGACAACAAATATCCATAACCCATAAACAACCAAAACCACCCACCCCACCTCTTGAAAATAAGGGCATCCTGTTCGTAACTGCTTCTTGCTGTCTAGGGGCAGAAGCATCTTTTGGGGATCCTAAGAAAACTGGGGTATGGGCCAAATCGTGGGAGAGCTATCTGATCATTTGCTATCCAGTCTCTGTGTGATGGGAAAGTGTAGGTCTTAACTGAAGTTCTGGCTGAAGCAGCCTGTGAGGCTGGACTATTTTAGCTACTTTGGAGTTGTCCTGGATGTGATTCTTGAGGAAACAGTATCTGAGGTTGTCTGTGAGGCTGGATCACCTGGGCTACTTGCCTTGTCTTCATTGGTGTTTGTCCTTTTGCTCTGAAAACACACAAACTTTTAAAGGTAACATACATTTCTGCATCAACACGTGTATGGAATGTGCAGTGTGCACCAATCAGCTAACGATGATTTAGCAGGCAAAAGGCATCTGTTAACTTTATAAGTCTATTTGGACTGCATAACTAAACTATTACAAATCTCCATCCTTGCCCTATGAAAAGATGGCATGTAACAAGTCATGAGGACCAGGTAGCCAACAAGATTCATTGGCTTCTACAGCGGCGTTCATGTCTCAGCCAGTCTTCCCAGCTGTTCCCAAGTAAGAAAATTAGTGTTTGTATCACCTGTCTTATTCTTTCTGGGTCTCTTATTCCATGTCTTCAGCCAAGATTTCTAGGAGATCTCTTTGATCAAATCTAGTTCACCCCAAAAATTTTTAAAGGGACCATTGATAATGAGTTATTCCTACTATTAGGAAAAAATAAACAAACAAAACACACTTTTCTCATGACGGGACCTTTAATACTGAGTTATTCCTATTGTTAGGGGAAAACAAAAACCATTCAAACAAAAATCAAGCAAAACCAAAACAACAAAAAAAATCAAAACCAAGAAAATCAAGTTATGGGCTAGCTGTGTTAACTCATGTTGCAGCAGTAACGTCCTGGCCATCACTCTTGCGGTTCAGGTGTTGCCACTCTGTGGAGGTGACCTGTTAGCAGAAAGAGCTGTCGGCATCTTACATCCAGAGAGCTCTGAGTTCCAGCTGCCATCAATTTCTTCTCTTCTACTGGGGAGAGCTTTTTTTCTTCCTCTGTTCCTATTGCTTGTGGATATTCATACCTCTCTTATCTAAGTCTCCTTTATTTTGATCTTTCTTAAAGAGAATATATAAAATTGCAATCATTGCCAAACATAATTATTTCTAAGCTGATAATCGAAACAAAATTGTATGGGGTTCAAGTACCCTCTGCGTTTTCCATTTTTTAACACAGAAAATATACTTATTATATCTCTAACTCTCTCTTTCCTTCAGGAATACAGCACATTGCTTGTGTCATTGTAGGCAACCAAATTAAGACTCTTCCCATGCTACACGACTGGAGGACCCTTTTCAAATGGAGCCAGAACTACCCCTCTGACACAGATCCTCCTCCACAGAAGACAGCTGGGAAATACAAATAAAAAGATGCACAGCATTTATAGTCCCTCATAGTTAAGAATACTAGCTGAAACTACACTCCCCAGCATCCCTTGGGTCATTCTGCTTCTACATCTCATATTCTTCCTGATGCCATCTGCACACCACCAAGAAAAAACAGAATCCCAGTTCTGCCTAAGTCAGACCAAGCCACTCTTACCGCCTTCCATCTATCTCTACAGGAGGGAAGCAAGTCAGACCAAACCTCTGCCTTCTAGCTCTCTACAGCAGGAATGCATGGTGCTGTGGGAGTAGCTGAAACTTACTGGTAGGCCTGAGGTTTTGAGACAAAAGCCAAGATGGCATGGACCAAAGGTTCCCCACCCCTACCCCTGCCTCTTCTGACCAGGATCCCACGCTTGCAAAAGTCTGGTGCAAAACAAAGCTGACTTAGTTCTGGATTCCAAAGTGACCACTATTTGCTCATAGGAGATTCCACTAGGCTCCTCCCAGGGACTTAGCAATGGCTTGCACCATCACTTGCAGCCATTACCTGCCTGTGTGGAATATAAAAGGTCTCCTTGCCACCCCAGCTCTCTCTGCCTTTTTCTCTCTTTCTATTCCCATGTGTTCCTGGCCAGTCTCTTATTCTCTCTCTCCCTCTCCCTCCTCCTCCTCCTCCTTCTCCCTTTCTCCCTGTCTGTGTCCTTCTCTATCTCCCTCTCTTTCTTCTCTCCCTCCCTCCCTGTTATTTCTGTCCGTCTTTGTCCCCCTTCTTTGCCCTCATGGCTCTGCTCCCATCTGTTTGCCTCTACACCTTTTCTCCCTCCCCTTACCCCAAACAAACTTCCTTTATACCAGGTCTGTGGTATGGAGTGATTTCTCAGGGGACACCTTGACATGGACATGCCAGGCAACCCCCTGCCACTGCATTGCATTTTATAACAACCAGTGGACCTAAGACCACTTTATAGGGCCCTAAATACCGAATGAGACTATAATCCCAATGCCTCACCATCACACTCCCTTCCCCTCCCCTTTAAGAAACCCCTCCACAGCCCAGGCTGGCGACTTCACCGACCCCTCCCCAGCCCAGGCTAGCGACTTCACCGACCCCTCCTGTAAGGCTGGTGAAGCTGTCTGAGCATTGCCCCCAATAAACCTGCCTTTATATTTTAATTTGGCTCAATTCAATTTATTGGAGAATGAAATTTAATGGATTGGAGAAGCCATTCATTTATGTTCTGTTCCACAGGCAGGGAGATAGAATGAAGGGCTCTGGTAGGCCCAAACACGAGGCCTACAGTGGCCTGCTTCCTTTCCCTCTTTGTTCTCTCTCTCTCTCTCTCTCTCTGGAACTAAGGATAGATTTTAGAATGAAAGTAAAGAACTTCTCTAAGCATTTTAACAATACATCATAAGAGCAAGTGTGCAAAAGAAAATAAAGCATCTAAAGAAAAAGTAAAAATTAAAAAAAATGTGCTTTTTAGAACCTAGCCATCCCTGCCTGTCATCTCTAGAACCTAGCCATCCCTGTCCATCATCTCTAGAACCTAGCCATCCCTGCCTGTCATCTCTAGAACTTAGCCATCCCAGCCTGTCATCTCTAGAACCTAGCCATCCCAGCCCATCATCTCTAGAACCTAGCCATCCCTGCCTGTCATCTCTAGAACCTAGCCATCCCTGCCCGTCATCTCTAGAACCTAGCCATCCCTGCCTGTCATCTCTAGAACCTAGCCATCCCAGCCCGTCATCTCTAGAACCTAGCCATCCCTGCCCGTCATCTCTAGAACCTAGCCATCCCTGCCCGTCATCTCTAGAACCTAGCCATCCCAGCCTGTCATCTCTAGAACCTAGCCACCCCTGCCTGTCATCTCTAGAACCTAGCCATCCCTGCCTGTCATCTCTAGAACCTAGCCATCCCTGCCTGTCATCTCTAGAACCTAGCCATCCCTGCCTGTCATCTCTAGAACCTAGCCATCCCAGCCTGTCAGTCATTTCTAGAACCTAGCCATCCCAACATTGTCCTTTTCAGAACCTAGCCATCTCATCTGGTCCTCTCCTCCTGTTCTTTTCTTTCCATTCTACTTATTATTTTTTAGACAGTCCCCTGGTCTGACTCTTTTAATATATTTACCACGGCCATACTCAAGCTTGATGATTTCTCCTGTGCTCCTAGCCAACACTGTGCTCCATTTGTCCTGAATCATCAGGAGTAAGGGTCCTGAAAGGCAAGGTGTTGAGGTGAGGAGGAGGACTGGATATGAGAAATAAAGAAGACAAAAGCAAAAGCTGGGACCAGGGGCCTTACACAAGGTGATGTCTTATGCCAAGCAAGTTTATTTAGAAATGTAGCATTTTTATAGTGTTTGGAGGGAAGAAATGGCCAAGGTCACATAGTTAAATCATCCAATGCTGATACATAGAGGACACAGGATGTCACACCTGCTAATTCCCAAGTCATCATCTAAGGAATGTTCGATTTTCAACTGTTGTATTTTTGGTTGTATTGTGCTGGGGATTGAGCCTAGGGCCTTGATGCTGCTAGACAAATACTCAACTACCGAGCAACATTCCCACATCTGGGGGGGGGGGTCTTTACTTCTAAATACTTTACTATTTAATGTATTTCATTTAAATTCTTTAATAACATCTTTAAAAAACAAGCATTGCTTTATACTTTGTATACACTTGTAGACATAGTCTATCTTACAGTTAATAAGGAAAAAAATACTGTTTGGGGAAAACAAAACAAAACAAAACACCAAGCCAGGAAGTCACTGTTTCCGATTATGAAGGCAGTGCCTGAAGAACTGCTACTTCTTTATCTTTCCTGGATGATCTGCTCTCAAGTTCTCCTGCAGGATCCATTGTCCCATATGCTGCCTTCACATCAGCACTGCATACATGTATCCCAGTATGCCCCTGCCCCTCACGAGTCAGTGGAGAATGCTGAAGGATGTAGGATGGTGCAGCTCTCCAGTCAGCCTCAGGGGTCAGTGGCCTCATCACAAGCCTGTTAACACGAATCCTAGTATGCTCTCACAATCCTTAACTATCCATGTTTTCTCTTTTCCAAAACACATGGAAATGAGAAAGTTTAAACATAGTATCTGGACAGTAAACTATGTATCTCTAAGTAAAAGAGCATATTTTAAGTCTTTGGCTTATGCCCCAAATAGCTTGATTATTATTATTTTTTTTTTGGACAGGGTATTAATTACTATGTAGCCCTGGCTGTCTTGGAACTCAATATGTTAACAATAGCTTGAATTCACAGAGATCTGCCTGCCTCTGACTCCTGAATGCTGAGATTAAAAGTGTGAGCCACCACACTTGTCTATAAAATAGTTTTGAATAGAAGGTCACTCAGTGTCTTCAGAAAAAAAGTGTCGTTTGGAGTTTAAAAAATAATATTTTCATTATTAATTCTCCTTTTAATGAAGAACACTATTGACTAGAACTACATAGCAATATTTTATTAATATTTGTAATATTTACAAAACCTTTAGTGTAACGTATATATACTTTTTTTTGTTTGTGTCAGGGCCTCATGTCATGTAGGATGGCCTTGAACTCTTCATAGTTGAGTGTGATCTTAAACTCCTGACCTTATTTCTACCTTCTCAGTGCTGAGATCATAGGTGTGTGCCGTGGCTCCCCATTGCCCCTCCTCTTTGAAATCCAGTGTTTCAAAAGCTATTATTTAGTATTCCATTTTTTTGGTGGGACTTTTGAAAAAATTCAAATTCAAAAAAAATTTCAAAATTCTTAATGTTAAATTAAAAATATAATATGTTAACTAGAAATGTTCTCTTAATTTTAAATTTGAAAACAAAATTCTGTTAGTGTGAAGTTGAGACTTAATTCTTCTTGGCTTATTTTGATCTTTGGAGTATTTTAAAGATTATAAATCAATTAATGGATTTCAAACACATAGAACCTTTATAATATTTGTTGATATTTTGAACTCATTGTATAATGTTACAGTTTTCCTAGTATGGGGTTCTCTGCAAACACCGTGGCCAGTAATGCCCACCTGCAAGAGGCAAGAAGGACGTCCAGTTCGACACCACTCAGTAGCCAGTGTTGGTTCAAACTTCAAGAGGCTGACTTTAAGTAGTTTGGTTTTGGTATACGTAAACATAGCACAATTTTGAAAAAGTTTCCTGGTGATAATTAACTTAATGCTGTGAACACGAAAATATTAAGATGTGTTTACATAGAAATTCTTGTAAAATACAATGAAATCTTCTATAGAGATAGATTCTACAGATTAACTGAGAAAACAGGCTCAAGATAAAGATAAAGGTCTGGGGTAGCCAGTGTGGCCTGGCCATATAGATACCAAAGAAGTCACAAGGCCATAAAACACACCCATTCCTAGCTTTCTGGGCAGAAAACCTGTTATATATCTCTTCCTCTGAAGCCTCAACTCTGTGTGTTTAACATTCCTGTTTCCCCTGGTGTTTATCTGTGAGCACAGGACCTACATTTCTCCTACACCTCAGCACTGTACTTGTCGGAAAGTATCGATTAAATTAATGTTTGCATATGTTCATTAAAATTATATTAAAGTCAGGGAAATGCATATCTGTTATCATTTTCTCTTCTGCTTTCTGCATGTGCTTGTTTATGTACTTATGTGTGTGAGTTAGCACATATATATACACAGGTACATATGTGGAAACAGATTGCTATGTTCTTCAATCATTTCCCACATTATTTGCAGAGGCAGGGTCAATTGCTGATCTCAGAACTCATCAATTTAGCTAATCTGGCTAGCCAGCTTGTTCCAAAGATCCTCTGTCTCCATCTCTAGCAATGCTGGAATTATAGGTGGGCCTCTACTCATGTCTGGATTGTATATGGGTGCTGGGGATCCGAACTCTGGTCTTCATTGCTTTACCCACTGGGTCATCTCTTCAGACCATCCTTTTTTTTTTTTTTTTTTTCTTTCAGCACAGGTGGGAATGGAACCCAGACCTTGTCCACACTAGGTACGTTCTCTACCATTAAGCTCTATCATAGCTCCTTGTATATATATATATATTTTTTTTGGACAAACCGGGCAATGCTGAAAGAATACAGTTTGCAAACCATAAACAGTATAGAGCAGACTTGTACTGCTGAGAGTCTATCTATCAGAATTCTTAAGGATTGAGCCTTCCTGGTAGTGCAGAAGCACTGTTTTCCAGGCATGCTTGTCTATAGCTCAAAGTTACAGCAATTAGAGAATAGGAATGCCTGACTTCCATGTCCCAAGACATTTGCTGTCATCTATTGCCTATTCACTTTATTGTCAGTTCTGATCAATTTTAGCTTGAAGCAGTTATGGTTCCCTAGCTGGCAGAGCGGGTCCCTTCTTTTACAAGAGGATCCCTTTTGTTGTTTTTAGTTACTGTCTGCTTAGCAAGGAATGGGCTGTGCTACATAAGGAGCCCATTATGTGCTACATAAGCAAGCCCATAAGGAAGAAATTCAGCCATAATTTAGAGAAGGGAGGAGTAAGAAGTTGTTTTGTTTGTGTTTGTTTTTTTTTTTTTTTTTCTGGTGTCAGTAAGGACTTCACCATGGTACTTGCACCCTAAACTCCTACCTGGTGACTCAGCTGATAGAGGAGAAGGGAACCTCCAGCTAAACCAACTCTGTGGGCTCATCATTGGTGGCAAAGTGGCAGACTGACTACATGGTGAGTTTGCTGTTGGTGTGTCTGTGGTGCATGCCCTTGGCAGGTTGGACGTGGATGGAATGGGTTGGAAGAGGAAGACTTCTGTAGCTCCTGCCATCCCTGATAGTCGGATAGGGCCCCACTTACTGTGGTTATAGCTTGCCAGGTCTATGAGAGTGCTGCAAAGTGCAGATACATAGTCTGATTCCTTAGGTGTGCACTGAAGACCTACTGAGTGCAAATTTGTCTGGATTGCATCCCTCTTGGTGCCTTGCTCCTTCAACCATATGTTGGAACTAGAGGGAAAGTTGAGGAAAAAAAAAAAAAAAAACCCTCCAGCTTTGTCCCATCCAGGAATCTTTAACAAAGTTTTTGCAGAGGCAGGGAGGGACAGTTTTCATTTCATGGTAATATTCTAAAGTTCTGTAGCTTGGGAATGTAAGATAAGTGGCTGGCTGATTCAGCTCTAGGATAACTTCCTGTTTTGTCATGGCAGAGAGAGGTCTCTCTCCTGGTTCACACAGTAGCTCTAGTCAATGGCTCTAATCCCATTCAGTGTCCTGCAACCTTATACTCTAATCATCCCCCAAAGTCCTTTTTTCCAAATGCTGGGAGGATGAAGAATTCTGTACTTAGTACACCACCAAACACATTAATAGATGGAAAAATGTAATGTTCTTAAGACGGCAATGTATCCAAACTGAGGTACAGACTTGGTGTGATTCTTATCAGAGTCCTGTAGACTTCTCTGTAGAAATTGATAAGCTGTGCTGAGATGCCTTTCTTGTCTTTCTCTGGCTCTGATCCAGGTGTCATTGTCATCTGCAGGAATACTTAACTCTAGAAAGGGGCTAAGCTTGTGGCTCAGCCTAGATCTTTGCACAGCCATTTTTTCTGTCTGTGTTCCCTGTCCTTCAGTGTCCACCACAAGTGGGCAGCCCCTGGACTTGTAGCTCATCTTTTTTTTCCCTTTTATTGAAAATAGATTATTTTCTCACATAATAACCTGATTGTCAGGAGCCATCATAGGAGAAGCTGAGAACTAGCAGGTGATCTTCAGGAGATGGGTCTGCCTTGTATTAAAATCTATGGTGGATTTGCTCCAGTTGGCAAGGCCCAGGATAAATCCATTTTAGGGAAGATTCCTGATATTAATATGCTTTTCCTGTTATTATTAAACATATGCAATAATCACTAGATATTAGCCCACCCTTTTGAGCAGATCTCTGCAGACCTATGAAGATGTGCTATCTTGTAGTGATGCTATATAGACAAATAGATAATAATTCTATATAATTCCTGATTTGATTCAAATAATTTTAGGAAGAAAGTTTTTAGAGATGGTCTTAGTTGCTAGAAAGATGTAATAAAGTTTGAATCAAGAATAGAGTGTGCTCACTCTTCAGTTAGTAAGTAAAGGCTGCATAATAAGAAATACAGTGAGCTTTCATAATTACATTAAAAAGAGAAATAGAGGTGGGACAATTTTGTGTTCAAGGAAAAACATTTAGGTCTAAGACAAGGCCATGCAAAACCTGTTGCTTTGAACTTTTAATGAGTATATTATAATGAAACACTGCTTTGAACTTAATACCAATATCCTTCTGTAACCTCCATTTTATGTAACATTTTATCTCTGAGGTAATTTACTAAAGAACTTTTTGTCTAAGAAGGTATAAAAATACCAGAGAAAAGAAATAAAGTTGTTGGTTGAAGGGTTTGGCTTGGGAAGTTCTGCCCCATCCATTCATCTGTCTATCCATCCATCCATCCATCCATCCATCCATCCATCCATCCACCCATCCACCCATCCAAATGTGTATGTCTGTTTGTCTATATGTTTGTGTGTAGGGTATATGTGCATATGTGTAAGCATGCATGAATACTTATGGAGTTGATTGTGACAGACTGTCTGGCCTGGCCAGAGTGTAGTTGTATGAATGTTTGAATGTATATATGTCTGTGTATATTTGCCTGTGCACAGCAACTTAGTTCTTTTCCTTTCCTTTCTCTCCAGTTCACCAAGAGTTAACCAGCCTAGTCAACAAGGCTTCTTGCTGATTCACCAGAGAAAGGAGCACCAGTAATAAATTCCTTAATTCCAAGCTGCTAAACAGTATGTGGTTATTGTCAGATATTAGCCTTATTAAAGCACAAGTAAAAAAGAGTTAAGTTTTTACTACCTAATGAAGCATAGAACAGTAAGAAAGAGTTAAGTTTCCCTAGCGTGTATTTAAACATAAAGAGTTAAATGAAGCACAGAGAGTTATAATATTTAATAAAGTACAGAGTTAAAGAGAAAAGAAGCCAGCATTTTTAAACCATGGAATAAGCAAGAAAGTTTTTAGTTTATCTGATCAGTAAACCCTTCCCCAGACTGACCAACAGGAAGCAAAGGCTCATTCTAGAAGAAGCAGCTATTCAGAAGCTCAAAGACTCACTAGACTATTCTTTAAAAACACATATTCCACTAACTGGAAAGTTTAAAGTAGTGGATGAGTTTATTGGTAGATATGATCAACCAGCGTTAAACTCAAATGAGATAAATAATTTAAATGGATCTATTTAGGAGCAATGAGACTGATGACAAGAATAATATCTCCAAAAATAATATCTAAGCACAATTATAATAGTATCTGCAACTGTAGCACTGTTTAGGGCCTGATGAATCCAGATCCTCAATGAATTACTCATACCAATCTGAAGCCAGCCATAAATAGGAAAGGATGGACCACCAAATGCTCTTACAAAACCAGCATTAGTATCATATCCAAAACAGATAAAGACATAAAAAAAAGAAAAAAAAGAGAAAAAACAAACCCTTTTATTTACTTGTTGTGTTTGTGCATACCCATGGATATAGAGGTCAGAAAAGAAAATTATTGTCCAGTCTCCATGCTGAATATAGAAACAACTATATTTTTTAATTTATAAATATTGTTTAATAAGTATCTTTATTATTAAAAGATTTTTTCCTCATACAATATATAGTGATTACAACTTTTCCTCCTTCTGCTACTCCTAATTCCTCTTTTCTTCTCCCCATATCTGGGGAGTATTTCTCAAAATACTTGTGTGATGGTTATTCTTTGTTGCCAACTTCACTAATTTGGAATTAGCTAAGACCCAAGTGGCTAGGTATATATACCTGTGAAGGATTTTTTTTATGAATAAAATAATTTGAATGGGAAAGACATACTTGTAATCTAGATTGTTGGAGGTGGAAAAAATGTACCTTTAATCTGGATATTATCTTCAGATGGCAGCCTATAGAATGGACATGGAAGAAGGAAGCTTGCTCTCTCTTTGCTGTTTGTTTTCACTTACAAGTCCATTCCTTCACTGTCATTAGAGCCTAATTTGGGGTTCCAGCATGTATTAAAGACCAGATGAGACATCTAGCCTCATAGACCAAACAACTACTGAATTCTTGTACTTATCTTTAGCAGACAACCATTGTTGGACTAACTGAACCATACCTTACAGCTATTCTGATAAATTTTCTTTATGTATATATTTCATTCTATAAATCTTCTCCCTTTAAGAATCCCGACTAATACAGATTTTGGTACCAGTTGTTGTTTCAGAGCAACAGAAGTATAAAGATAAATTGTTTAAGTATGTGGAATAGGCTTTCAAATCTGCCAGCATCTATAGTTACTACATCTCTCTAGCTATTGAAACCTCTTCTAGAAGCTTGGAGTATATTGAAAGCCTGTGGTGAACTACTTTACAGACTTAGGGAGACACATACATTTGATTATTCTGATTTACCAATTGCGAGAGGCAACAGATTTTGTGATTGCATAAAACCTGTGACAGTTTGTGGAAAAATAAGGAAAATAATGATGCTGGTTGGTTGCTCTCAGCATCTCTGGGTAAATGATAAAGGAAAAGAATGCACTTCTGACAAAATCAACAACAATAAGCTCACTAATAAAATTCACTGACTCCAGATGCACATAAACAGTCTAAAGGTTTCTAAGTGTGCCCTGGAAGAGACTCTTCTCTCTGGCAGCCACAGAGCCCAAATTGCAGAAAATCAATTGAAGTCCTCATTATAAAGTTGGCTGAATTACCAAAAAAAAAAAAAAAAAAAAAAAAAAAAAAAAAAAAAAAAATCCATAACTAATTTACAAAGAAAACTTAATTTCAGAGGTGTCAGCTGGTGGGTAAAGTAAGAGCATTCATTGATAAAGAATGGCATCCTGTGACTTGGAATGGAGATGTGTGGGAGGACCCTGCTGAAGCTGAGAATGTCTCTCCACCCTCAGCTAAAGATATACTCATACCCCACCCCTGAGATATATTGCCTTTCACATTTGACTGAGGAAACTAAACCTTCATTGTCTGCTAAACCAGCAGTGACCTTTTGAAAAAAAGGCAAGCAAGGACAATACTGATGTCCTTTAGAGCCCACCAATAGTCACCTCTAAAAGTATAGTCAGACTAAAGGCTAAACAGGTTCCTAGGAGGGAGGTAGAAACTGTAGTCTATGAAGATGCATACTATATACTAAAGAACTGACTGAATTTGCCAATTCATTCAAACAGAAGTCTGGGGAATATGTGTGGGAATGGATTTTAAGGGTGTGGAATAATGGTGGAAGGAACATGAAACTGAATCAGGCTGAGTTTATTGATATGGGCACACTGAGTAGAGATTCTAAGTTTGATTTGGATGCTTACATAGTTAACAATGGTGTCAAATGTTTGTTTGAATGGTTGGCTGAAGCATTTGTCAAAAGATGGCCTACCTACTGAAAGGGAGTTATAGATGCCTGATACCCCTTGGTTTACTGTTGAAGGATTTTTAAGACTCAGGGAGATTGCAATGCTAGAATGGGCATGCTATGTAAAAGTTAATCCTCCATGTATGGGAAGGCCCAGAAGCCATGCCCTTCGCTAATCATATAAGACACAAAATGGTGAGAGGAGTACCAGCACATTTGAGAAGCTTTGTCATCACCCTTTTCCTCGTCCCAGACCTTGGGGTTGTATCTCTACTCTCCCACCCACCCAATACCTGTTTTACATCCTTTCAACACCAGTTTTGAGTATCTCTTCCTACTGGAGGCTTCTTGGCCTCCCCCAAAGGCAGATCCACTGAAAGCTTGCTCCCTTGGGGTCCTAGGCCTGAGTGTAGTCCCCAACATGGCCATTACCACCCAGTATAGTAATGATTCATATGTGGGTTTGTCTCCTTTGTGCTGGAGTGTCTCTGGGGCTGAGGCTGAGACTCACAAGGTGCTGGCTCTGATACAGAGTTAAACAATCCAAATCAATATCTGTTAACTGGATGTATGAATGCATGGAGAAATAAATGAATGACTTATTCAGGGACAGTGTTGGCTCTTGGGTGTAACAGCTACATGTTTGCCCAGTGAAGAAGAAAAGCTATGTTATAACTTTGTTTCAGCTTTCTCATTGACATACATTATGTCAGTAGCCATGCACTGTGTTTGCTTTTAGCAGATCATTCTTTATTTATTTAGTGATGTGTTTATAGTCAGTGCTTACTGTGTGCTGGACACTATATGAATTGCTGGAGAAAAGGTAGGAAGCACTGTGCATGCATCTATGGAGTGGTTTCACCTTTGGAGTGCTTCCGATGCCTCACTATTCAGGATTTTCTATTTTTTCCCTTATATATTGGGTGTGTGTCCTGTGTGCATATGTGTTTGTGTGTAGGCATGCACATGCCACTGCCAGGGTGTGGTCCTAGGACAACATCAAGCATCGTTCCTCGCCTTCCTTCTTGTTTAAGACAAGACATCTTTGTTGTTGACTGCTATGGATGGTGGGGTGCCTGAAAGCTTCCGAGGGATTCTCCCATCTTTGCCTCCTATCTCATTATGGCTTGGATTATAGACTCGTTCCATCCCACTCAATTTATTATGCGGGTTCTGGAGATCCAAACTCAGGTTCTCATGCTTACATGGCTGTGCTTACCTGCTGAGCCATCTTCCCAGACCCACAGTTCAGGCTTTGTTTATTCTGTTTAATTATCAGAGTAGTTATAAACTCGTTTGAGTCAGAGGCACTTTTGGAAAATCCCATAAAAGCTTTGGAATCCCTCCTGAAATTGCTAAACATCTAACCCTCTCTGTGATTCTTACTTGAAAATAGTAGGGCTAAGGAGGCCAGGTAACTGTGTGGCTCTTGGACTGTGACAATGGTTTTCTCTCTGTAGAGTCCCAACAAATGGAGCTCAACTCTGCAATGTAAGGTGAACCAATACATACATGTCGTTAGCAAAGAATCCTTCATCCCTTATCCTTTCATGTGCTTGCTTTAGCAGAACACCCTTTCACCTGTGTCTGTTACAGTGAAAAGTTCCTTTATGAGTCTGTGTTAGTCTTTTACCTTTGTCCACTTCAGGAAAACACTCCTTCAAGTGTTTGCCCTAGCAAAACACCATCCAACACAACTGACTTTCCAAGAACCTTTAAGTTTCCACTTTAGTAAGGTGTTTAGCCAGTTCAGGCCTGACACTGTTGGTATTCAAATTCTTCCCTAGAGCAACATCCACTATCCATTGTTGTTTTTTCCAGGACCCCAAATCATACTATGACTTGATTTCTCTTGGGTTATACTCAGTGCCATTCTTTGTTGAAGTTGAGTGGGGGCTCAGAAGAGCAGATAGCTCTAAGATGGTTCTGCAGCTGGGTTTCCCAAGGACAGACTCCTTAGCAATTTGAATTGCATAGTTGTTACCTTGAGTTTGGGGGCTTTGGTCTTTTAGTGTTCTTGCCAGTGTATTATGTATGGCCAGTTCAGCTGAGATGGCCTCCAGCAATTGAATGATTTTATGCTTATTTTTTAATAGTCCTTCCTTCTGAGGTGAGTACGGCTCTCTGTCTATAAATCTGTGTAAACATGAGCCGTAGCAAAAGCATGCTGGCTGTCTCTGTAGATGATCACCCCATCACAAGGCCTGCACCAGAGTGATTATTTTTGTTCTTTGGGCAGATGGGCCCCTAGGCAGGACTTGTGCCCAGATGACTTCTTTTCGACTTGAGACCACTGCTACCCCCACATAACTGGCCCCTTCTTAGATGAAGCTACTGCCATCTGTGTAGAGATCCACATATCTGGTGGTCAGAAGGATGTCTGTCAGGTCAGATGATATCCAGCATTTCCAGACAGTCATGGATAGGCATTGAGGTCATTGTCTAGTAACAGAATGGTGAGGTTAGTGGACAAGGATTTATCAAAGGTCTCTCTGTTCTTATCTAGGAGAAGGGCCTGATACTGAGCAGATGGGAGCAGGCTCAGATCTTACCTGGACAGTGGTACAGGTTTGGCCAAGCCAGGGGGACTGTCTTCTGCCCATACCGTGGAAACTTCTTAGATTTGTGTTTCCCATTTAACTTCTGGAAGATGAGTCAAAAAATGGAAGAGCAGATATTCCTCACTTACTGGGCAGACTATTGTTCAAGACTTTTGTAGGATATCCTAACTGTAACTTGGGGGCACCCCTGAGGATGAAATCATAGCCTGAAGTTTCCTCAGATCTCACCCTAATAATGGGAAGGGGCATTCAGGGATGATAGTAGAGAAATTGTCAATAAAGGTTACAGTTCTTTGACCCTAGTTGACAGTCTGTTTAGTGGTTCATTTGTATCATTTTACATCCACTTGTATCTTCATTGTTTGACTGGTGAGGAGTCCTTGTGGCTCTTGCAGGACTCAGTAGGTAGCCCCAGTGTCAAACAGGTTGTTTATAGGTTGACCCTCTAAACATTAACAGTTCCCAGGGATTGCCTCAGTGGCCTTCATGAGAGAATTCATTCTCTCTTCAGTAGTTAAAAAAAAAAGTTCAGAGAATCTGTTGAATGTCATCCTAAGCGGCGAGGTGACTGAAAAAGAGAGAATCATCTAGAGAAATGAGGGAGCCAGGACTGAAACTGAAAGGGGGTGTTTACAATTGTAGAGGTCTGTAGTGGAGAAGAGAATATAAAGATATGTTTCATCAGGGTATCATTGCAAGGGCTGGGAAGAAGAAGCAGGAAGGGAGGGAGTGGGGAACGGGGACTGGAACAGGCAGTATGGGAAGCTTTGGTAGGAAACAGAAGAACTAGTTCTGGAAACACAGTTGACTGAGATTGTGGGGCTGAGCTGGGTAGGACACTCAGATGCCTAAGGGAGATGTATGCAGAGGTGGCTATAAGGGGGAAGAAGAAGGTTTGATGCCTCCCGGTGATTCTTGCAGAATGGGTTTTAAAAATAGGCCCTTGTGTTTGTAAAGCAAATTCCTGGAGAGGAGGCCTTGAAGAGGAGCCCTGAGTCCGGGTGGCTGCTTCTTGGAGGGCCTTTCACCAACCCTGACCACCCTGCCTGCATCATGGAGACCCTCATCCAGGGAGTTAGAGCAGAGGTTGCCTCAGCCCAAGGCAAAATGTATCCAACTTAATCTAGGTGACTCAGATTCCCATAGGCCATATTAATTGCTGCCCAGGACACTAGTGAGTCAAAAGAGCCCTCGGGAGCCAGTGGACTCCAAACTTGGGCTATTCGAGTTCACAGAATCTTTACAGCCAGCTCTTGGTGATAATCAAAATCTTCCTTAACTAGAAGGGGATAAAGTTTGTAAAAATATTTTAGAACAGAGGCCAGAGGGCTTTCTAGCTTACCGATCTTCTTACCCAAGTCATTTTTTCCATTCCTGTTTCACTCATCCAAGTTGGAACATACAAAAACAGGCAAAACACAAGAGACAATGGTATCCCCAGATTGTGGAATCCCCACAGACCACCAGAGATCATCAAGAGTCTAACTCACATGCCGAATCTTATTCAAGCTCAAGCTTGGACCTTCCAACCTCTCCAATGCACTGAATGGGTGTGAAAGGCCCCGAGCTGGTAAAGCCTTGTCTTTTTATCACAGTTTCAGCAGGATAAGGGGCTCTCTAACTTGGCAGTTACATGATTGGTTAATATTTGGGAAATTACAGCTTGGCTCCTTCTTATTGGCTAGCAATGATTTCGGCTTGTTATGTACAACCGAGGCTAACTTGAGTAATCTATTTTGAGACAACTGGAACATTAGGTGTTTTTCTCCTAAAAGCTGATTGGCTGTCACTAAGGGTGGAGTAGCTGTTGTTAGGAAAGTTGTGGCTATTGCTAGGAGGTGTCCTGGTTCCTGGAACAAGTCATGGTTTTCCAGTTCCTGAGTTCATCCTGAGGATAAGCTCAACATAAGATGGAGTCTGAATACAAAATAGAGTTTGTAATGTTAAGCTGGGCCCTTCACAAAAACACAAAGCAAAGATAACAACAGGGACAAGGATAGCCACAATTGAGTTCATACAAGATTCACCAGTTTGACCAAAGAATTTTTTTTTTTTTTTTTAACAAATAGGAGGACTCTTTTTAGAGTTGCTTGTACCTACTTGATCTCCTGCCATCTGTGTCCTTGGGCTTAGGCTGAAGACTTTTTTTCCTGTCCATGGGATCTATGTATAACTATTGCCAGCAATCTGGTAAATGGAAAGAAAATTTCAGCCCTGTTTTTTTTTTTTTTTTCCTGCCTGGTCTTCCTTCCCTATGCAACTTAAATGCCTTGTCTGTAAGTTGCAACCAGGGTGGGTTGGGACCAGAGACTACAGCGCACACGCTTCTTTCCATCAATGGCTGCTTCTAGCCAAGCCACTTCATCAAACCACTCCTGAGATGTGCAGATCACTTATTTGATTCTAAGTTCTAACTAGAGTCCGATTTCATGGCTCTGGGTCTCAGCCTGTCCACATAGAGCCGCTGGCCCCTCCCTCTCCTGCCTTCATGCACCTGGCCTGCAGATACTCACTTTCCCTTTATGGAGATTCTCACTGCCACCAACAAATGATTCTCAAACATCTTATATGTAAACTTGTTCTGCTATACACTTAAAGTTCTACTTCCTCACTCTTAAAAATCTTCTATCTCTGATTTTTTTTTTTTTGCATTCTGCTCTCAAAATATTCATACCTTAAGATTATCTATAAATTCTCATCTAAGGATTTATAAATTGCTCATTGTGTAATGGGTTAAATTCTATATAATCTACAATAATATTTGGCTTTATTCAGCTCTTGTTAAGAATATTTATATATGTATGTAAACTCAAATTCAACTCTACGTATATGTAACTTGGATTTAACTCTGTGTATATGTCCATATGATTTGGAATACAACTTTCATTTTAAAGAAATAGACAAATAGATCTACTAGTAAAAACTGTTTTAAATATTGGCAGCTATGTCTGCTAAATGGCTTGCCACCTGCCATTTGACTTCACCATCTTAAGATGATAATACAACAATTCTAAAATGTCTTAGCCATAATGAACTGTTTATTATCATGTCTCCTTTTAGACTAAGAAAGCAACAAATCTCATATTTTAAGTTAGAAAGGATTTTTGTTATGATGACAGAAATGTAAAATTATTGGATGTGGTTAGTAAGTGAAAGCATGTGTTCAATAATCTTAAATCACATGACATGATTCCATCCTGGGATATAATCAACACACGGCTAGTCACATGGCCAGGTCTGGTATGGGAAGTCATAGCTTCACTGCCATTTTGTCTAAGGGCAACAACATGTGACATGAGCAAACCAGGGAAGCAGGTCTCCAAAGTTATCTTTGAATTGAGATAAGATTTTTTGTATGATTTCTGTCCTGTCTTGATAACTTGTTATACTGTTGCTCTATGTCTTTATTTTGAGAAAGTGTCTAATTTTAATATTACTAAAAACACAATTGAGAAACTTTAAGCTCTTAAAGTTTTAGAAGTTTACAACATTAAAAAGGTTAAAGAACACGACCACAAAAAATATGGTTATCTTTGTTTTTGCTAATGTTATTAAGCTATAGTATACCCTTGGATTTTTATAGCTATAGATTTTTATAATGTTACACCATATGAAGCTCAGAAAGCTCCCAGTCTGTTTGTGCTCTGTGTTTATAGATTGAAAAGTTTTATTTTGATATGGCAAGAGTTTCAACTTAACATCATGATTTTTAAAGCTCAAACCTAACAGGTTCTAGTCTCAAAGCATCTATACAGTTCTAGTCTCATAAAAGCTATTATAATTTTAAAATTCAAGTTGATAGTAACTTTACAAAGGATAGAAATCCTTTAATGTGTTAATTGCAAGGTTAAACTTTATTTACCCTCCTGTTTTATGTTCATGAGATACAGTTTAGAGTAGATAACTAAAGACATAGATTGTTTTACTTTTATTTACTTATTTTACGTGTATGAATCTATGTGTTCTGTGTGTCCATGGAAGTCAGAAGAATGTGTTGACTCCCCGAGAACTGAAGTTACAGATGGTTGGAAACCACAATGTGGGTGTTGGGAATTGAACTTACGTCCTCTGCAAGAACAGCCAGTGCTCTTAAGCACTGAGCCATCTTTCCAGTCCCCTAAGACATAGGTTGTTTAATTCATATATGCTTAATAGGTACTAGCTCTCAAACCTGTCAGAGATCTGATGAGTATGTTATTAAATGTTTAAAACTTACTATGACAGAGACTCCCAACTCCTAACAGTGACTCTCCCCCTAGGTTCTCCAAGAAGATATGGGCACAGTGACAAAGGACTCTACCTGGATTGTGGTACACCAACCAGGGTATAAGACTGTCAAGGTCTGGGCCTGAACTGCTGAAAAACAGAGGATACCCAGAGAATTGATGTCTCATGTTGCCCAAGACAAGGAGGGGAGGTCATCTCTCCCATGTTCCTCCTCCACAGAAAAAGCCTCTCACCTTTGGTCCTGATGACCACACTGCCTTTGCCACATTGTGATGGAGACCACAGGAACCTGGGAGGACTGTCTAGGCAGCAGACTATGGACTAATCTCTGCCGCTTTTAATTAATATATGGCATCTAGATTATAATAAATCCTTCTCAGGTCTTTGATCATATTGATAGCTAAGCTAACTGTAGCTTGACAGCTAGAGAACAACAGGCAACTAGCTCCTTACCCTAAGGTAATCCACCACCGAAGTTAGTTCATTAGTTAATTTATTAGCTAGTTAAAACTATCAGATCTCTTTCTAGAAAAGCAAATACGTTTGTCTTGCTCATGGGCTTCATGTAACAAGATAAACAAATTCAGATGTAAATTTTGTTATTCCTTTAAAAGAATTCACTTACAATGACTTCTCCAATGATCAACCACCTGTGTCTCATGGCCAATAATTGGATAGGAAAAAGACAAAGCTTATGTAAGGTCTTAGGATAGTGAACGCTTAAGTTATAAGGATCTAAAAAAGTGTTTCAGGGTCTAAGTTGTCTTGAGGTTGGTAAATGCAAGTCATGAAGTTTGGAGTAAGTGAAAAACTTGGAATTTGATAGGAAAGGTGATTTAAGGAACATAAAAAGGAATGAAAAAATGCTTCAGATTTCTTCCCTTCACTATGCTATTGTTATATAGGACTTTGAAAGCTGAGTTCAAACATTCATCAGTGTAGTTCTGATAACTTATTAGTCTAACTCTAGTAAAGGCTTCCACTATACAGCCCACTATCATAGTCACAAGTTCAAGATATTAAGTTTCCTTTGGTTGTCTTTTAAGTATAGACTTAAAGGTGTTTGTCTTTATGCTAAAATTTATATACATTTAGTCTTCTAAATAGAGGGAAGAAGCCCCTCTTGTCCCTTTGCTCCACAGAAAGGTTTCTATCTTCCCTGAGCTCACTTTAAAAGAGTGTTCATGCTTTTAAACAAATGTGCCTCTGTTTGTAAACCTAAAAAGATTCTTGTAAGTTTCAGGAAACTCAGTTGGATCCACCTCTCATGGGTCACTGGACTCTATCCAGATAAGTACCCCCTCTCAACCAGCCTAGGTTCCCCACCTGTTGCCTGTTCCAGAGGGTGGGATTCATTCTTGATTGCCTGGCTTGGGGACTCTCCTCCCCTAAATGCCAAGACCATGTACACCTAATCAATTACTTTTCTCCCTCACCTACTTACCTTTATTTTCTGCTTCTAAGATGTGTATGTGTTTCAGCATCCTGCCAAGTCAGGTGTTTACTCAAAATTTGCAATCCAGGACAGCTCCAGAGAAGCAACCCACAGGTGCTCGTGGGCTACCCTCCTAGACTGCTCTGACTGGGATTGCAGTTCCCTAGCAGCAGATGGTCCAACAGATCCTGGACGGCAGCGAACAGCCAGCAGTCCCAAGACTTGACAGCGCCTCAATTTTCATAGGGGTCCCCAAAGATGATATCACCTCCAATCATCAGGAAATAGTTTAAAGAACATGATGACCTCACTCCTGGCCTCACCATCGTCCCTTTCTAGTTCCTCATTTTTAATTAAACAGAAAGGGAGAAATGTTAGCTTATTGGCGATGCCTCCCAGGGACCTAGCACAGTTTACAATCATCACCTGCCACCATTACCTGCCGCCAGGTATGGACTTAGATTTTAAAAAACCTACTTTTAATAAGGGCTCTCAAATGCTTCAACCCCTTCTAGCCCATCATCCAAAAGGTAGGGGAGAAAAAGGACGGTAATAGAGACGAGGGGGTGTGGACCTGTTTAGAAAGTAGTTTCTTGGGGGGCGATTCCAATCTCTGTTTGTCAGGATACCAGCAGTCCAGTTCAGTAGTGCTAGGATATCAAACAGGATCTGCAGCAGTGGCATGATCCAGAGAACTACAAGGCCTCTGCCGAATCAGCATGAGTAAGTGGGAGTGACCAGGGACTAGCCAGGATGCCAGGAGAAGTTCTTTGCTGTGCCTGTCTCAACAAAGATGAGGATCAGCGAGGATGAAGACCAAAAAGTGTTGGCAAAGCTAGCTAAGCAAGTGCCTGGCCACTGTCTTCTGAGTCCTATTTATACTGTCTCCAAACATCACGTGTCCGCCTCAGGTTTTGCCTCAGCAAAACACCATGTGAGCTGACCTCACCACGTGAGTCTGCATCACATGATCCAACCAGAAAACTTCCACTTCAGCCAGGTGTTGGTGACACACCATGTAGCTTATGAAAAGATTGCTTGTTATCCCACTCTTATCCTCCTTCTCTCTCTTCCACTTTCTTCTTCTCTCTCCTTCACTCTCTTTTACTCTCTCTCTGTTCCCATGTGTTTCCCAGCCAGCCTCTCTTCCTCTCTTTCTGTCCTCCTCTGCTGCCACATCCCTTTCTCTCAGTCCTCATGGCTCTGTCTGCCTCTACTTCTCCTCCAGGTCTTCACTCCTTCCCTTCCCCCAATTAAGCCCCCTTATAACCAGATCTGTAGCATGGAGTAATTTCTCAGGGGTGCCTTGGCATGGGCCTGCCAGATGCTCCTATCTGCCTGCCACTGTGTTATATTTCATAACACTCAGAATGCCCGCTGTCCTGTGCTGGACCTCTCAAATCCTTGGCTTGGCCCCCCAGTGTCGTGGGGTATTCTTACGGTTCTTGACTCTGTAGTGTATCATCAGTGTTGAAGCCCTGTTGATGGGCACCCAGGTGGAGGGTCTTTCTGAGTTTTCTGGCTCCTGGTCTTCATCAGGGTGTCTTCAGGATATCAAGGCCAGCCAGAGAAAGAACTGGTTGGTGGCTTGGCTGAAAATCCAATTAACCAGAAATATTCAGAGGGCCATGCAATATCTTGCTGGGCCCTGAACAGGGGGAATATTAGATCCTGTCAGACACCCCATCTCCCATTTCCAGATTGAGATCCCTAGACAGGATCGAACCAGAAACCGGAGAGACAGATGTCACAGAAAAACTAAAAAGGCTTCTATAACTTACCTGGGGAGCCCTCCATAAAAAAGGAAAAAAAAAATGCTTGTTATCTCTTTTTTGTACATGGCTGTTCACTCTGGGAGTTCATAGGTGTTGGGTTTCAGACCTGAGACTAGAGGGCTGAGGTGCAATATTTTACATACCAAAGTAGACCTGGCCCACAGGTCCTCTCAGCATCCCTCAGTCCCTATCTGAAGACATACCCTGCTCTCTTTCCTGTCCAGGAGCTGGGCATTCCCTCATCCAGAAGCTCTTTCCTATATAATCCGGACATTTGGTCTCTCTCCTCTCCCTTCCCTTCTCTGTATTTCTGTCTCTGTTTCTCTCTTTCTGTGTGTATGTTCTTTGTCTCTCCCCTCCCCTCTGTCTCCCTCCCCATAAAGACTCTCCCCTCACTCCCACCCTATCCCCCGAAGCCTAGTTCATTGGGACTCAAATCTGCCCGAGAGTGGCTTCCCAATAAACCTGCCTTTATATACTCTAATCTGGCTTGAACTGGTTGGTTAAACCAGTAGGACTGAATCATGCACCCGCTGCTGGCTCTCTGGCTCCTAGAAGGTCCCAGGGTGAAGGGCCTGGCTTTAGAATTGGGGTGGTTGGTCTGATCTCTCGGGGGAACTCCAAATGTTAAACCTGAATACATGAGGGAGAAGAACAAAACCACACTGGTTTGTACTAAAGCTAGTGTTATTTCAGAGGTGCACCAGGGACTGGCCAGCTGGCTGTCTCACCTTAAATCCAGATCTGAGAGAACAACTTCTTTCTGGCTTTAAGAAACAGCTATAAGTATGTTTACAGGGGAGGGATAATTGGCTGTTAGTAAAAATCCAATGAAAGGTAAGGATAAAAGCAAGGATATATATCATGCAGAAGGGGAGTCACGCAGGACAGGGTGGAGGTGGTCATGGGTATATATTAAGGTATCTTGAAACCATATTTTGTAAGGCAGAGGCAAATCACACATCATGGGGTCCTGAGTTCAGTGTTTTACAGGGTACATTAGGTTTAGGAAACAGAAACCTATTCTTGTAAGGGATGGAGATCGAAACAATTCAGCTCCTTAACTACAATATGGCTTCTATTCCAGTTTCACACCGTCTATGTGCTGAGTTTTATGGCCGGAAGAGGACTTTCATCATGGTATCAGTTGTGCTAAGGCCTGGGTACAGGGGCAGTTATAAGCTGAATTGGTAGGCTGGTGGGAAGGAAATTTCAGTTCCTTGAGGAGTAAAGGTGATGGTCGGGGCCTAATTTTCAAAGAAGCTCTCAGCTCAGAAGTGGGAAAGGGCAGTCTGGAGCCACCAGGAAGGAGTAGTCACCTGCCTTGTGGCCCGACTGACTGGGTGTGAGGTGACCATCCCTAAAGGTGCTGGTGCTCTATGTCCTGGCATCTTTGTATTAATAGCTGGCCCCACTAGATTTTTAAAACCAGAAATGTCTGCCCAGTAGCTACCAAAGTAGTGACCGTGGGTTCTTGGAGCCTTTGTTCTGACTCATTTTCCATAATACCCTTGTGGCGGGGTCATTTCTTTCTGGCTTTGGGATAGTTGGGACGTTCTTTCCAAAGTCTCCTTTCCTTACAATATGCACACTGATCCCTTTCCAGTGTGGCTTTGTTTTTGAGGCTCCTCCATTGGACATGAGCAGTAGAGGCTCAAATGAAGCTGATTGGAAAAGCAGCCAGCACACATGCTGCCTGCCCAGCCAGTGGGTCGGTCAGCATCCAAGGCAGCCTGCCTGCCTCTCAGTGTCCTGGTTATCAGCGCACTTCGATGAACTGAGAAGTGTTCATACCCCACAAAGCCTGCTAGCTTCTGGAGTTTGTACTGATGTCTGGAGTTGGATCAAAAGAGGTATAAATTCTGAAAGCATCTTGTAATATCTCAGAAAATGCCCTGGAGACTCTTCTGGGTCCTAAAGAACTCCAATAGTCATAAATTAGTGAATATGCACTGGGGTCCCATCTAGGCACCTCTATGGGAAAGATGTGTCAAAAGTGACTATCTTTTCAGCATCAAAGTACAAAAACAAAACAAAACAAAACAAACAAAACAAAACAAACAAACAAACAAAAAGCCTTCTTGCCGTCTTCCCCCAATATGTTTCCCCTTTTGGAAGCAAACAAAGTCAGATGGAGTTGTTGGCAATCATTTCAAATGGGGCGATGGATGCAGAGAACAGAATACAGCAGGGCAATTAGGACTTATGCAAAAAAGATGGGAGGGGGTCATGGTTCTTCCAGTTATACAGATTTTGAAGTAGAGGAAAGAACATAAGTCAGGGAAAGGGCAATGGCCCTCCTCTAAGTATCTGCCCTGTGCCCAGGAGGGCACAACAGTATCTGCCCTGTGCCCCAGGAGGGCACAACAGTATCTGCCCTGTGCCCCAGGAGGGCACAGCATCTCCACCAATGGAACAACAGAAGCTGGGGTCTGAGTTGAGTCTGGGGCATGGTGGGACTTAAGTAGGAAGCCAATGGTGGTGAGGGTGGTGTGGGAGGGGGAGGTTGGGGAACTGGTATCTCCACCAGGAGGGAAGTAATAGAGTATTGATCCAGAAGGGGAAGTGGGTGAAAAAGGGGTGAGGCAGGAGGCAGGGGGTAGGGGGAAGAGGGGAAAGGGGAAGGGGGAAGGGGGGAGGGGTGGATAGACTGGGGTGGGGCAGGATGGGATGGAGGAGGGGCCTGAGGGTGTGTGTGTGTGTGTGTGTGTGTGTGTGTTGTGTGTCTGGAAGAGGTGGAGGAGATGGGGAAGATGGCTGGGGTCAGACAATGGGGGGTCCCTTGGTCTCCTTAAGATGTCAAGACAGGTGTTTGGGAGGCAAGTGACAAGGAACTTTTTAGAGACCAAATTAATAGATTTTCTCAGCCGAGGAAATAAGCCAATTCAAGCTGAATTAAAAGTAAAAAAGGGCAGGTTTATTTGGGAACGGGCTCCCAGGTGAGTTTACCAGCCTCAGGGGGTGAGACAGGAAAAAGTCTTGGGCAGGCTGTGGCAGGGAAGTTTTTTATAGAGTGTAGCCGAAGGAAATGAAGTGTCTGTCACATGCTGGCTTGTGCCCTGTTATGGTCATCTATGGGGTGTGTGTGTGTCACACTTAGGTGGTTGGTGACTTCAGGGGGCGTTGGGACGGCTGTCAGGATTGTCAGGATGTGTAACTGGGCTTTTGGTGACCTGTTCAGAGGGGTTGGAGAGAGGCAGGAATTGGGTTTACTGACTTGAGGTGGGGTGTGGTAGGGGTAGGGAGATGGGGGAGGAGGGCAAGCTGGAGGCTCCAACTGAACTCAAACAGTAGAATAATCCCTAGAAGCAAACCTTTTAAGCCGAACCGGGTGGGTTTGAATGAGAGCCCATCACTGATCAATATAAGGCTACCTGATCAGGACGAGTGGGGGCCGATGTAACCTTGAGCCAGGCTGCCTTCAACATAGCGGTGGGTGTTCAGGGAACCGGTAGGTGTCCATTTCACTTCATAAGAGGACCAGTTAATCCCAAAGTAAGTATGCAGCCTTTCTTTTTCCCATATTCCTTCCCAAACTCTTGGGAGAAAATTTTTTGGCATATATGCCAAAGGGGTGAGAGTTTTGAGTCGATGGTCCTCAACTTAACTGACTAAAGGAAGTTTCTAATATGACCAAACTAGGCAGTTCTGGCAATGAGAGAAGATCCCACTAAAGACCTTGCCACAGCTCCCTTGTTGTGGGACTCAGAGAGAAAATCCACGGGTTAGCAGTGACAGTTGACTCTAGGATCGGATTGGTATGTCTGGAATTTCCCTCTGTGTTGGAGAGGAAAGACTAAGCTCCCCTTCTCTCCCCCTCACCGCCCCCCCCCCAAGACAAATAATTGAGTGCCACCCAGTGGCAGAATCCAGAACAAACAGCTGTAGAAGCTCCGGGAGGGGTGGGGGTGGGGGTGGGGGGAAGGCACGCATGGGGTGCCACCTAGTGGCATACTGCGGGAAAGCAGGAAGAATTTCTGTTAGCTTTAGCTCCATTTTCCTTCTGGGGAGGCAGTGTCGAGGGTGGGTAGTGGGGAGGACGGGACTATTAATAAAGACTCAGAACTCTTAATTGGCTTAATCAGAGGTGGTTGCCAGTAATTATCTCAGGTACATCATTACATTAGAGGCCTCAGGGAGATTCCCCACGCTCCATGGGGAGCCATAACAGGCAGAAGTCGGGGGCGCGGTGGGGGGATGGGGGGGCAGCCCCTGATAAATGTTCCAGGGCCGCCCTCCTCTCAGTGAGTCCGGAGAGCTCTGGAACTTTAAAGAGGACAAGACAGAAGGGGAGCCTTCCGAATAAGGAGAGGCCTCAAAGGGCCTTTTCTAGATTATGGGGTTAGGCCCAAAGAAGACCCAGGTTTTTTTTTTTTTTTTTTTTTTTTTTTTTTTTTTTTGGGGGGGGGGGGGCTGTTCCTGATTTGGTCCTCCTACACTAAACTGACATGTGAGTAGTGGGGGTTACCCGTATTCTGGATATGCCTCTCATGAGAGATCTGGTTTCTGGTTTGCTTGAATAAATGGTCAGCCAATTGTGTAAATAATGTAAATGATTAAATGCATGACAAGAAAGTTTGGCCCAAGGAGTTGTTAGTTGTTTGATTTCTTGATTTTGTTACTGGTGGTTCCGTTTTGTCTCATTATCCCATCTGTCCCCAGCCTCTTGGTCTCTGCAAAATGTCTTTGCAAATCCACAAAGATCTATGAAGTTCCCGAGGGTCAGAGTAATCCTAAGCATTCATTCCTGGCAGATCACAGCAGCTATTTTAGACAGAAATTGGTGATTATTTTTGTAAATACTTCTGGACAATAGTCAAGGTCCTGGAAATCTCAAATGTGCTTCACGGCGGGTATAACTGAGGCTGGAGTCGGGTAGAGGGCTGAGAATTATCTAAGCAAACACCAAATGGCGTCAGTACAGGATGCCGTTGCCTTAGCATTTCAAAGCAAATGTCAGGTCCCATCTACTCAAGGGAGAGTTTCACAAAGTGGGTGACCCTAAATGTGTCTACCACAATTGGGTCTAACTATCGGGAGCTGAGAGAGCCCTGGGACTACGGCTAACACACACACAAGCTTCAACATGGTTATGATTATTAATGGGGGGGGGACACTTTGAACTAACATCTGTAGGGGGCGGTATGCCTAGGACCACCTCTTCTAGGACATATCCTTGTGAGCAGTCCTCCCATGTCTTGGGTCTTGCCCTTGATATGAGAACGATTTTGAGAAACTTACCAGCAAAAGACAGCCCACAGTATCCGGGTAGTTGCTCTCTTTCAGACTCCAGGCAAACGATATCGGCTCAACCCTGAAATGGGACTCGTTTCAAGGGGACGGTTCCTTCATTCTGGATTGAGCAGATGCTGCAGTGGAGGACATGTGTCCACTCAGAGCAAGGTTGAGAGAATCAAATTAATTTCTTTTATGACCCAAGGCGAGTTTGAAATTGGCTCTTCCGAGATGAAAAACGAACTGTGGAGTTGCTCGTGAGGCTTCTGTTCCCCTCGCCTCAGCAGCTTCTTCCTGCCCGTCAGGGCTTCAGCAAGTTATTGGGTGGGAGGCAGCAGTCTCTTGCCATGCCAGGAACACAATTCCCAAACACTGTCTGTGGGAGGGGACAACCGGGCAGCCCCCCCTTAGGTATGGGGCCTGGGGTAGGTTTTAATGACGTCATGGTGTCATGGTCGGGAACCTCAGGGTTGACAGCAGCACAAGAAAGAAATAAATTTGCAAGTGTCTGTGTGATCTTGTAATTGGTGGTGGGTGGAGGGTGGAGGGTGTGTTCCTCTGGAGATGAGGGTCTGACCTCCTGTTTGGACAGCAAGCTGACGTCATGGTGTCATGGTCGGGAACCTCAGGGTTGACAGCAGCACAAGAAAGAAATAAATTTGCAAGTGTCTGTGTGATCTTGTAATTGGTGGTGGGTGGAGGGTGGAGGGTGTGTTCCTCTGGAGATGAGGGTCTGACCTCCTGTTTGGACAGCAAGCTGGAACTAGAATAACCATATACTCTAGCTGGCTGGAACTCTTCCATCTGTATGTCTGCTGTCCAGGCTTGGCCGTCTCAAAAGCATTCCGTCTTAAACAATGAATTATAATGGTTGGCCTAACTCTAGAGTCCTCAGCCTTAGTGCTGTTGATATTCTGAGCTGCTGTTCTGACTAGTTTTATGTCAACTTCACACGAGCTAGAGAGAGGAGGAATGATGGGAGAAAGGAGTCATAATTGAGAAAATGCCCCCACCAGATGGGCCTGTGGGCCAGCCTGAGGTATATTTTCTTGATTGATGATTGATGTAAGATAATTGATGATTGCCCAGCTCACTATGGATGGTGCCACCCCTGGGCATGTGGTCCTGGCTGCTGTAAGAAAGCAGGCTGAGCAAGCCAGTAAGCAACACTTTTCCATGGTCTCTGCATCAGCTCCTGCCTTATGCTGGTACCCTGACTTTACTCAGTGACAGAGTATGACTGGAGAGTTGTAAGCTGAAATAACACCCTTCTTCTCCAAGTTGCTCTTGGTCATAGTATTTTATCACAGCGATAGAAACTCCAAAAAACCGGGCAGTGGTGGCGCACACCTTTAATCCCAGCACTTGGGAGGCGGAGGCGGAGGCGGAGGCGGAGGCGGAGGCGGAGGCGGAGGCGGAGGCGGAGGCGGAGGCGGAGGCGGAGGCGGAGGCGGAGGCGGAGGCGGAGGCGGAGGCAGAGAGGCGGATTTCTGAGTCCAAGGCCAGCCTGATCTACAGAGTGAGTTCTAGAACAGCCAGGGCTACACAGAGAAACCCTGTCTCAAAAAAAACAAAAAACAAAAAAACAAAACAAAAAACCACCTCCAAAAAAATCATGGATGGTTAATCTTTCTTCTACTCCTCTTCCTCCACATCTTTCTCCTCTTCCTCCTTCTCTCCTCCTGTGTATCTACCCTCAAGTGGGTTTTGGATATCAGAACTCAGGGCTTTATGCTTTCATGGCATGCATTTTGTCCATTGAACCATTTTACACCCCCCTACCCCTCACAAATTATTAAGTTTACATAAGTTTATGGTAGTCTTGGCCCAATACCCAATATACAGTAGGCATTTAATAAGTGGACTTGCCCCTTCTGAAACTGCCCATGGTCGGCATGTTGAATCTGTGTGGTTTTCCTGTGCTCCACACTCCTTTCAGGAGAAGCTTATCCTGCCTGTGGGTGTAAGGACTGCCAGGCACAGTCTCTAACTCCTATGACCCCTGACAGGCTGCAGCATGACCAAGGCTTGTGGTGATCCATGCTTTTAGGAGAGCCCCTCTGGGCTGTGCACGGTTACAGCCTGCCCACTCTCTGCCCCTCCAACCCTGTTCTTCTCAGTTTTGAGTGAGCATTCAGGTGTACATTGTGGTTCAGAAAGTTCTGAGACTCGCCTGAGACACTGACATGCATGCTACTAGGTAGCACCCTACATGGAGTAGGATTGCTAAAACGCCAGATCGCCCCGTTCAACCCAAGAGCTTTGCAATGAAGCAGGTAGCCTCACAAAGGCCAATGAGATCCTGGCTTACAGAGGTGAGGTCTGGAACACTAGGGGCTTTGAGGCTTCCTGCTGACTCACCTGCAGCCATGCTGGAGAACTATTGCTATAGAGGGAAGCTTCAATCTGGCCCTCCTGACCAGATCATCATCATCATCATCATCATCATCATCATCATCATCATCATCATCATCATCAGATACGAATCCCATCCACCTGTTTTCTTGTAATTGTGTGTGTGTGTGTGTGTGTGTGTGTGTGTGAGAGAGAGACAGAGACAGAGACAGAGACAGAGACAGAGACAGAGAATGAGGGTGGCACTCTGTCTCTGTCTCTCTCTCCCTGTCTCTCTCTCTCCCTGTTTGTCTCTCTCTCTCTCTCTCTCTCTCTCTCTCTCTCTCTCTCTCTCTCTCTCTCAGACATGATCTTTCACTGGCCTAGAACTTGCTGATTTGATTAGGCTGGCTGGCCAGTAAGCCGCAGGAATAACATTTAGTAACACCAGAGGCCACATTTTCAGGACACAGTAAGTTAAGTGGCTGCTTCCATGTCTGCCTCCAGTGCCTCAGCTCCCCACAGTGAGGCACTGAAGAGTTCATGTCTGAGCAGAGCCAGCTCCAGAGCCTGTGTCTGTCCTCAACCAAACCTTAGTCAACTGATGTCTATCTTCATCTCCCCAGTGCCAGAATTACAAGTGCACATACCATAGCAAGACTTTATTTAAAAGTATGTTTATTTCTGTTTTATGTGTATGGGTTTACTTGTGTGTATTTTCATAGCAAAGCCCACAGAAGCCAGAGAGGGCATTGTATCACCTGGAACTGGAGTTACAGGTGTTTGTGAGCTACCGAGTGGGTGCTGGGAATTGAACCCAGGTCTTCTGCAAGATCAGCCAGTGACCTTAACTACTGAACTACCTCTCCAACCCCTGCACGCTGGGCTTTTTATGTGGGATCTGGGAATTGAACTTGGGTTCTGATGCTCATGCTCTACTGACAGAGTTACCTTTTCAGTCCAAATGCTTTTATTGTTTAAGATTTCTGTGGCTTGCAACCTAGAATCCTAGTAGAGAGGGCTGTACAGTCAACTCTCTTTCAGTATGTCTGCCTCTCCGTTCTGGATCTTTCTGTCACATTCCCCCTCCCTGAGATGAAGTTTCAAGTTTTTGTTTGTTTGTTTGTTTTTTGTTTTTGTTTTGAGACAGGCCTTGCTGGCCTTGAACTTCAGATCCTGTTGAGCCAGGCTCCTCGGCACTGGGATCCACATATACATCACCATGGCTGACCTAGGGGCTTTAATCTGGTTGGGTGGTGCAGTAGGGGAATGTCCCCTCACTCTTTGTCCCTTCAAGGTGTTTGAAGGCTGCTTCTCTCTAGGAGTACTTTGTTCTCTCCTGAGTCCAGGCCTGGGTTTGGTGCATGACAGCTTCACTGGTGTTTGACAAGCCATACCAACTGACAGGAGTGTGAACCAGCCTCTCACCTGTCAGGTGGTGACAACGGGTGATGATGGTCTGCAGCAGGCAGAGCTGCCAGCAGCTGCTGAATGGCCATCTTTCTGTCTGAGGCACAAACTGGACACTTTTGCGATACAGGTGCAGCCAGAGGATGGGTTCTGAGCCTGGCACATCCACCCAATGGGACCAACTCCTCCCATTCCAAATGGGTCTTTTTGACTTAGACCAGTTGACCACGACCCTCGAGAGTCTTCCCAGGAAAACTCCAAGCAAAACAGCTGTAGCTCTGTCCAGATGTCTTGCTTTTCCTCCATTCTTCCTGCTTGGATAATTTCCTCACCTGTAGAGTTGGTAAGCCCCTAAACAGGTAGGGCTGACATTTCATAACACCAGAGGCCACATTTCCAGGACACAGTAAGTTAGGTGGCTGCTTCCATGTCTGCCTTCAGTGGCCCAGCTCCCCACAGCGAGGCACTGAAGAGTTCATGTCTGAGCAGAGAGCCAGCTCCAGAGCCTGTATCTGTCCTCAACCAAACCTTAGTTAGTATGATGGTTTATATATCCTTGGGCCCAGGGAGTGGCACTATTAGGAGGTGTGGGCCTTGTTGGAGTAGGTGTGTCAGTGTGGGTGTGGGCTTAAGACCCTCACCTTAGCTGCCTGGAAGTCAGTCTCCAGTAGCAGCCTTCAGATGATGATGTTGAACTCTCAGCTCTGTCTGCACAATACCAGCCTGGATGCTGCCATGCTCTTGCCTTGATGATAATGGACTGAACCTCTGAACCTGTAAGCCAGCCCTAATTAAATGTTGTCTATATAAGACTTGCCTTGGTTATGGTGTCTGTTCAAAGCAGTAAAACCCTAAGATAGTCAGTGTTTAAAGGTAGTATGCTTCCTGGTTCCTCAGTCTGCTGCTCTGGGAAATAGCTTGAGTGTGGCAGGGCCAGCTGAAAGGCTCAGAAGCTAGACCCAGAGCTGCTTGCCTTTGGGGAGAGGGCCTGGATATTGGGGAGGGGTTGGGGTAGAAATTTACTCTTCCTTTCTGGCTATTTTGACAATGTGCTTTTATTGCTGAAAAAAAAAAAAAAGAAAAAAAGAAACTTCTTGAAAAAGATAAGGGGTGGAAAAAAAACCACCTACAGTCTGGAAAAATATTTATCAGCAGCAGAGCACTGGTAGCTTGTGTCAGCACTATGGACATTTTATACATCACTGATTAACTCGTCGTTGTCGTGTGTGTGTGTGTGTGTGTGTGTGTGTGGTCATAGACCCTGTTCTATAGTTGTGAAGAGACACTGTGACCATGACAACTCTTATAAAAGAAAACATTTAATTGAGGCTTACTTACAATTTAGGAGGTTTAGTCCATTATCATCATAGCAGGGAGCATGGTGGAAGGCAGGCTTGGTGATGGAGAAGTAGCTGAGAGCTACATTCTATTCTACAAATGGTGGGGAGAGGGATATATATATATATTGAGAGAGAGAGAGAGAGAGAGAGAGAGAGAGAGAGAGAGAGAGAGAGAGAGAGAGACTGGGCCTGACATGGGCTTTTAAAAGCTTAAAGTCCAACCTTCCAGTGACACATATCCTCAAATAAGGCCACACCTCCTAGTCCTTCTAATTCTATCAAAGAGTTTCATTTTGTGGTGATTAAGCATTCAGCTGTATGAGCCTGTGGGGCGGGGGGGGGGGGGGGCGTTCTTATTCAACCACCACAAGTGTGTTCTATGCTGTGTATGTCCAGATGTCTAGGTTTATGTGTGTTTGTCAACCTATGATGTCATTCCTTAGGACCATCCACTTCTTTTTGTTTGTTTTGTTTTGTTTTTTGAGACAGGATATATCCCTCTGGGACCTGGGGCTCAGCAAGTAGGCGAGGCTGACTGGCCAGTGTTTCCCAGGGATCCTCCTGTCTCTGCCTTTTCAGCATGGGGATTACAGGAACACTACGCCATGCCGACTTCTTACATAGATCCTGAAACTCAAACCTAGAGCCGTGTGTGTGTGTGTGTGTGTGTGTGTGTGTGTGTGTGTGTGTGACACTTTACCAACAGAGCCATTTCCACAGCCTTCTTATTTACCTTTAATTCTTACTAAAAGCCAGAAGTGGTGTGTATGCCTGCAAACCCAGTACCTGGAGGGCTGAGGTAGAAGGGTTGCTGTGAGTTGAAGGCCAACCTGGGCTCTACAAAAATCTAAATAACAACAATAGCAGCAGCAACAACAACAATACTGCGGTGGTTTGAGTGAAAATGGCTCCCATAGACTCATAGGGAGCGGCATTGCTGGATGTATGGCCTTGTTGGAGTAGATGTGGTCTTGTTGAGAAAGTTGTTACAGTGGGTAGGCCTTGAGGTTTCAGAAGCTAGGGTGTCACCCACTCTTCCTTCTACCTGCTGATCCAGATTCCTTCCTGTGTTCTTCTCTAGCACCATGTCTACCTATGTGCTGCCATGTTTCCAGCCATGATAATGGGCTAAGCCTCTGAAACTGTATACCAGCCCCAATGAAATATTTTCTTATTAAGAGTTGCCATGGTGTCTCTTCACAGCAGTAGAAAATAATAATAATAATAATAATAATAATAATAATAATAATAATAATATTTCCATTACAATAATGAAAAACCAATTTTTTTTGGTTTTGGTACCAACATTTCTGTATTCCCGAAAATTCATCAGTTTTAGGCCAACCAAACAATTGATGGTCACATACTGTCAATCTGAGGCATGATTAGCCAAAGGCATCCTATAGAATAGAAGCTTGCTAAGAGCCAGGAGGCTGGCTAATGGTAGATACAGTTAATTAAGGACATGGTTCATCAGTGGGTACAGTTAGTTAGGGGCAGCATAGCTATTAAAGTTAATGGTAAAAGCCTTAGTAACACTGAATGCTGGAGAATCCAGCACTCTGAGGCTGAGGAGATGGGAGTGGGTTAAAACACTTGCTTGTACAAGTAGGAGGACTGAAGTTTGAGTCTCCAATCCCATATACGTGGGTGGATATGCAGAGATAGGGATTCCCCAGAGCCAGTTGGTTAGCTAGAGTAGCCATATTGTAGAACTCTGGGTTTGACTGAGAGACCTTGCCTCCATGAATAAGGTTATAGAGCCATAGAGGATGATCCCGACGTCAATCTGGGGGTACCACATGCACAGGCATGCCCATATATGCCCATGTGTGCAAGCATATGTATACAAAATGAAAACATAGATAAAGTGGACCCCTACCCCTTGCAAAGAACCCTGAACCCCAGTCCCCAGTCCACATCATATGAACTCTACGAGATGAGGTGGCTGCTGTTCAGCCCTGTGTTTACGGCAGGAATCTTGGCTCTGGTTTAGCTAAATACCCTTCCCAAGGTCACACTGTGAGTGCTTCCCACCGATGGAAGTCAGAATAGATTTATGCCACAGCAGGGACCCATTAGGAGATCTGCCAGTTGGCTTAGGATCCTGGCTGGCATCTCCTGGAGGAGGAGGCTGGCTGGCACAGGCCAATGGGTATCTGGGGCTGGGGGCTGCTTCTTAGAATTTATATAAGCAGCAGCAGCAGCAGCAGCAGCAGCAGCAGCAGCAGCAGCAGCAGCAGCAGCAGCAGCAGCAGCAGCAGCAGTAGCCTGGGGCAAAACAACCTAAACAAACTCTCTGAGGATGCTTTGGACTTAATCCCAGCAGCTTGGTAAGATAAACAAGATAAAGCTGGTGTGCCTCTAAGGTTGGGGGATCCTATTGCTACTACACTTGAAATATTCATGAGAGGAAGGGGAAGGATGGGAAGACAGCTCTAGAAAACATATTCCGCTTTGAAAAGTTGGAATTCAAAGGCATGAAAAATGAATTTCGGGAAATTAATGTTGGGGTGGAGAGAAGGGTGGGCTGATGGGGTGAGGAGAAGGAGTGGGCATATTATTGCCAGAAGCAACAAGGAAGGATCTGGGCGGGTGTGTATCAGACTGGCTATGCTCAGAATTTTCCATCAGGCCTGGAATATTTGAAATGTCAGTTGTCTCATATATCACTAGAAGTCAACCCTTGGCTGCATATGGATGATTCTAGTGAGGATTAAAACGTATAGTGTGCTGGCAGGTGCACGAACTGGGGAGGGTGCGGTGGGGCAGGACAGGAAAGATGAACGGGAGAAGCTGAGAAGTGAACTCACTCCTGTATCATGAGTGTAAGGCTTCCATGTACGTGTGTGTGGAGGCTTCAGGTGTGTCGTTCCTCAGGCCCCGTTCTAGTTTGCTTTTTGTTGTGGTTTCTGGTGTTGTGATAAGACAGTGACCAACACCAACATGGAGAGGAAAGGACTTATTTGGTGTACAGGTTATCATCTACCATTGAGGGATGCCAAGACAGGACTCGAGGAAGGAGCCTGGTGGCAGGAATTGAAAGCAGAGACCATGGAGGGTCCATGCTTGTTGGTTTACTTCTGTGCTCATGTCCAGTCACCTTCTTTATATGCCCAGGATCATAGTGGGCTGTGCTCTCTTGCATAAATTAGCAATTAAGAGAATACCCCACAGATATGCCCACAGATAGAGGCCATTCCTCACCTGGGGTCTCCTCTTCCCAGGCATGTCAAGTTGACACCCAGATTACCAATGCAGAGGCAGTGTGTCCAGAGGGTGTTCCCCTTGTTTTTCTTTTTCTTTTTCTTGTTTTGTTTTGTTTTAAACCATGTCTCTCACTGGCCAGGAACTGGCTGATGCTGCTAGGCTCGATTGGGCAGTGAGTCCCAGGCATCCTCCTGCCTCCACCTTGACTTTTGAATGTGGGTTCTGTTCCTGTACTTCCTCGGCAGCACTTTGTCGACTGGCCTTCCTCTAAACCTGGCTTTGTTGGACGCATCTTCCACATCTCCAAGCTCAGGTTTTCCTCTTGTGAAAGGCTCTCAGGCTGGGCACCACCTCCATCAACCTCACATCAGACTTCATGATTGTGATGGTTACTCTTCGTTGTCAGCCTTGCCACATCTGGAGTTAACTAACAACCAAGTGGCTGGGTACATGTGGAGGGTTTTTTTTTCCTTAATTAAATAATTTGAAGGGGGAAGGCCCATTTAAAATCTGAATCTTCGAGATGGGAAGATCCACATGTAATCCTTGTTGTTGTTGTTGTTTTCTTTTGTTTGTTTTGGTTTTTTGAGACAGGGTTTCTCTATGTAGCCTTAGCTGTCCTGGAGCTCGTTACTATGTACACCATGCTGACCTTAAACTGGAGCTCACAGAGATCTGCCTGCTTTTGCTTCCCAAGTGCGGGGAGCACAGGCATATGTCATGCCCACCATAATTCAGATCTTTTGAGATGAGAAGATCCATCTTTAACCTGAGCCACACCTTCTGTCCGCAGCCTGTATAAAGAACATGGAAAAAGGAAGCCTGCTCTCTCTTTCCCTGTTTGCTCTTACTCTCGCTGCCTTTACTGCCATTACAGCCTACTTCTTTGAGATTCTAGCATATACCAAAGACCACTGAGACACCCAGCCCTGTGGACTGAACAACTGCTAGAGTTTTGGAACTTCCATTGGATTCTTGGACCTCCATTGGTAAATAGCCATTGTTGTCCTAGCTGAACCATAGCCTACAGGGCATTTTAATAAATCCCCTTTATACACATTCTTTCTCCCCCCCTCTCTCTCCCCCCCCCCCCCGTTCTATTCCTCTAGAAAACCTTGACTAGTACAATAATGTACTTTGAAGTTGAAAGTATTTTTTGGAAAATGGTCAATAATGCTGGGGGGTAGGGAGGGAATATAGATAGTTTGCTTTGATTAATGGCAGCTGTTAGGAAAGGCACTCCTTTCTACAGCATGAATAGAGGCCAGTGGGGGTGTGGCCCCTCTTTAAGGCAAGTCCTTGGAGTATCAAGTAGGAATAGCCATTCTTGAAAGGTGTCAAAGCAAATGACATCTACACGAGTCTCAGACAGCAACCTGAATCACCTGGGTGCTGGTAAACTCGTGAATTGTAGCTGCTTCAGGACTCTCATGTTGGAGTCTTTTTTCCAGACAGATTGCCCGGTTAGCCACATGCAGGGTGAAGCCTGAATAACAACAATTCTGTTTCAGCTGGTGTGCTGGTTAGTTTTTATCAGCTTGGTACACACTAAAGACACTTAAGAGAGGGAAACTTGATTGAGGAATTGCCTCCATCAGATTGGCCTGTGGTCATGTCTGAGGCATTTAAAATGATGAACTCCACAGGGTCCAGATCACTGTGGATATTGCCGATGCTAGGCACATGGTCTGGGGTATATAAGAAAGCAAACTGAGCAAACCAAGAGGATCAGGTCAGTAAACAGCATTGCTGTGGGCTCTGATTCAGTTTCTGTCTCAACTTCTTTCAGGGATGGACTAACTTTGACATGGACATATAAGATGAAATGAACCCTTTCTCCTCAAGTAGGTTTTGGTCAGTGTTTTATCAAATATTTCAGCCAATAGAATATACTCATGTACACACTTATGCACACATGCTCAGGCTGGGCTGGCAGGCCTAGGAATCTGCTAGATTATAAGTCCAGGCTACCATGTCCCTCTCAGGTCCTCACTCATAATTACAGGGCAAACACTTTACTGAGCTAGCCCTCCGGCTCTTTGTTTTTAACCACTATGTGTGATTGCTTTCCTGAAGCTAAACACAAATGCAGCATTTTGGACAACAGTCAGAAATAGACAGGTTTTCTGCTCTCATGTTCAATTATGTCACAACTAGTGTGACTTCTTGTCCTGATTTGTCCAGGTCTGGGCAGTTTCCTGGAGTGTGGTGCTTTACGCACTGGAAAGGGGATTATTGGCTCATCACTCTTGTAACATCCAGACTCTAAGCATGCCCACTTGTGACTTGATTGCCACAGTCAGGGTACTGAGCACATATTTTGCACAAATCACTGATGATATATGGCCCAAATCCCAGATCTAGCCTCCTCTCTCCCCTGTAGTGCTGAGGGACTGTGGCCAAGTTCCTCTGTTCTGAAAATATTTATCTGTGAGGCCAGAGATGTCCAATCTTTTAACAGCGTGACATGATGCTGTTGTGGACAGATGCCATGGGCTGTTTCCATGATTATTTTGTGATGCTTGCAGCCTGTAAACAGCAGGTTAGACACACCTGTGTAAGGTTCTACATAAAGTCAGAGAGCATGCAAGTAGACCAGCACTCATCCTCTGAGCATTTCTGAAGTTCATTTGAGGCCTAAGTCAGTTGGACTTGGAGTGATATAAGGTAAAAATCACCAAGGCTCAGTGTCAACACGAGAGGTGTCCATCTGACCTTGGGCATACCCCTTCATCTGTCTGGTCCTGGGTGTCCTCATCTGTACTCCAAATGGGAGACAGCTCTGGGGGAAAATGTCCAGCACAGGGACACAGCTGTTGGCAGTAGAGTCAGGATGCAAAGCTATACTGTGTGGCTCCAAAGTTTCCACCCAGATACTCTGCAATGCTGTCTCCTTCACCTATTTCTAAGGAGATGTAGAGATAAAGAGACATACCAATTAGGAACCCTAAACCAGGAGGTGGCCATGAGGGCACTGCAGAAAGTGTTTGCAGAAGTATCTCTTTACTACTGACATCCTGACAGCACCTCTGGCTCTGGACACCTGCTGGACTCACCCTCTGGCTGCAGAGTGCCCTGAAGCTTCCCCGGCAGAATTCATTTGATGTGATCAGCAGGCTTGAGGCATAGCTCAGGCCCTAGGAACTTCCCTTCTTCATGGAGAAATGAAACTAGAATCTTCTAAGAGCAGCTGGCCTGTCATCTGAGTCTCACTGAGGAGTGGCAGGAAGGAGTCCGTTGGCTCAGTGAACCTGTGGCTGTGGCACCTGCTGGACATCTTTGATCTGTTGTGGTGCACTGCCAGGGAGAGCAAAGCCTGGTTTTCTTGGCTTTCTCTCTCTCTCTTGTCACTTAAGAATAAAAGTGACCGTCTCTCCTGTATTACTTCTTTCTTATTCCCGCCCCCCCCCAACAGCTAGTCACTACATTATTCAAAGCATAAAGAAGAGGGCCAGAAAGTATATTCAGTAAACCTTATAAGATGCACACATCAGTGTGTGTTAAGTTTTATGCTGAACCTTTCATATATACAATTTTTCTTAACTCTCACAATAACCTTAAAGATAGCATTCTTTTTATTCACAGGATACATATAAATGTGCCCAGAAAGGCCAAGTAACTTTAACACACACACACACACACACAC
>NW_023046221.1:0-66019 GCF_011762505.2 Arvicanthis niloticus
CCTTGCCTTTATGCCCATACCTAAGATACTTAAGACCAATAACGGCCCTGGATATAGCAGCACGTCCTTCAAACAATTCTGTGCCCAGCTTAATATTAAACAAGTTACTGGTATCCCATATAAACCCCAAGGACAGGTCATTGTAGAAAGGGCACATCTGACCTTAAAGAACATGCTCTTAAAATTACAACATTCAAGGGGCATTTTATACCCCCAAAAGAGGAATCATAAAATCTTGTTAAATCATGCACTAATCGTTCTCAATTTTTTGACCCTTGATGAAAAAGGAAAGTCTGCAGCAGACAGATTCTGGCACCCTACTACAGCAGACTCCTATGCCAAAGTCATGTGGAAAGATCCATTGACATATAAGTGGAATGGTCCTGATATAGTCCTTATCTGGGGAAAAGGACACATGTGTATATATGACTCCAAGGAACAAAATGCCAGATGGCTATCAGAAAGACTGGTGAAGTTGGCTAACTCTACCCCAGGGATACCCCCTGAGAATGGTTCTTAACTGTGCTTCCTTTCAGAAAAATGCATCCAGTTGCTTTGCTCCTTCTGCTCCTCCTGCTCACACTTCATATTTATCCAAATGTGAGTATCAAACCCCAGCATTCCCCATACCAGGTTTATAATTTTACTTGGGTCATAATAAACCAAGCAGGAAACATTGTTAATTCCAGCTCTTCACTTGGAACCCAGCCTTCATGGCCCTCTCTGGAGATGGATCTTTGTGCTCTTGCCCTGGGAGCCAGTGCAGACTGGGGATCCCCCTCCCATTATTGGCCCCAAAGTCGGCTGGTTGATGCACCTAACCCCAATTATAATGGCCACCTTATAGAATGTAATTCCTATGATAGGATAGTCTCCTTGGCCAATGATCCATCTGGCCTCCATGTATGCCCTGGTCCCACACACCACGGTCGCTCTCAAAATTATAAATGTGGCTATAGGTCTGATTATTATTGTGCATCTTGGGGCAGTGAAACCACAGGAGATGTATATTGGAGACCCCACTCCTCCTGGGATTATATCACCTTAAGGAGAAAGTATCTACCTACATATTTAAAGGAAAACTAGGAATTAAGACTGCCCAAATATTTAGATCCTGGTGTAAATTCAAATGGCGTGTCCCTCTTCTTATATCCTTTATGGATGTAGGGAGGAGTAAAGACTGGACAGGCCAAGGATATGAATGGGGCCTACGTCTAAGAGAGTGCTCGACCTTTACACTTACCTGCTCGGACCCGAGGCTCATCTTAAGAATTAAGCTCCTTAAGAGTATCCCTAATAAAAATGTTGCTGTGGGCCCTAATCCTGCCATACAGCACCCTCGGCCACCAGCCAAGCCTGTCCCCAGGCCTGGAATTACTGCTCCAGCCATTTTGCCTCTCCCACCTACCCCAGGTTACCTCATTTCAGCCCACTATACCTGTGGGCCCTCCTAGCTCTGCAGACCTTATTATTTCTCTGGCAAATGCCTCCCTTGAAGCTATTCATAATACCAGTGAATATCAATATCAAGAATATTGGATTTGTTTTTCGCCTACTTCCTCTTTTTATGACGGAATAGCTGTTTTTTACCCTTCCCTCCTTTTCTGATAATAGCAATTTGTTATTATGGGCTACTTCACCTGAGGGAGGTCTCACTATTAGTTCCATCTTGGGCATAGGCCTCTGCCTTTTGGGGCCCTCTATGCTCCCCCCCAAGATTTGGTCCCTATTTGTAATCAGACCTTGATTTTAAATAATACCTTTTTATATACCATAGCATCAAATGGTACCTATTTTGCCTGTACCACTTGATTGACATTATACATTTCCAATTTTGATTTTTTAAAGACCAGAGATTATTGTGTAGTTGTTACCATTCTCCCTAATTTTTTATTCACAATTCAGAGTCCTTTCTTAATGTTCTAGATCAAGGTCTTTCCCTTAGGATCAAACGAGAGCCTCTGACAACCATTACATTGTCTGTCATATTAGGAATCAGCGCTATTGGCGCAGGTATTAGCATTGCTTCTCTAGTCACCTCCAATAATCATTATGCCCATCTTCAGTCTCTTATTGATAAAGATTTAAATAATTTGAGAGAAGGGATACAAGACCTTAAGGACACTGTGGCTTCTCTTTCTGAGGTGGTGTTACAGAACAAGAGAGGACTTGACCTTGTCTTCTTTAAGGAAGAAGGTCTCTGTGTGGCCCTCAGAGAAGAATGTTGCTTTTACTCTGATAAGACAGGCCTTGTCCAAAATAGCCTGGACAAAGTCAAAAAGAGTTTAGAGGAAAGAAAAAGAGCCAGAGAACAAGAGTCATGGTATCAAAATTGGTTCTCTACTTCACCTTGGCTTACTAACCTATTGCCTAGTTTACTAGGACCCTTTGTTGGTATTTTACTGCTTCTGTCTTTTGGCCCTTGGGCTCTTAACTGTCTCACAAGTTTTGTTAAGAAACAGATTGATGCTACCATCAAGAAGCCAGTTGAAGTTCATTACCATCAACTGAAGAGTGAAGGAAATCCATAAGTGATTCTGCCAGAGACAGGCGCAGCTGCCAGCTACCCTGCCTTCCCCTATGGCTGACCCCTAGATTTCCACACCCTCAAGAAAGGTTCCTTACATGCCTGGCTCTGCCCTCGTTTCTCGCGCTTGGGGCACTGGCCCCTTGATACCCTGACAAAAATTGGCTTTTTCCTAAACTAAGGCCTGCCTTTGATGTGGCCCTCTAATATCCGGGAGACTTCCATTATGACAATATTACACCCCAAATAACAAATGGATGATAACCTAGGCATTCACACAGGGATGTGCGAGAGAGAACAGAAGGGCATCTAGAGAAAAGAGAAGCCAGAACGATATCCAGGGTGAGGAGAAAATTGTCAGGCATCCAGAGAGAGGAGAAGACAGAAGGGTATCGGGAGAGATGAGAAAACAGAAGGGCATAGGGAGAGAGGATAAGACAGAAGGGCATCCAGAGAGAGGAGAGGACAGAAGGGCATCCAGAGAGAGGAGAGAACAGAAGGGCACCCAGAAAGAATAGAGGACAGAAGGGAATCTAGAGAGAGGAGAGAAGAGAAGGGCATCCAATGAGAGGAGAAGACAAACAGGGAATGCAGAGAGAGGAGAGAACAGAAGGTCATCCAGAGAGAAAAGAGGATAGAAGGGCATCCAGGGAGAAGAGAGGACAGAAGAGCATCAGGAGATAGGAGAAGACAGAAGGACATCCAGAGAGAGGTGAGGACAGAATCTCCTTCAAGAGAGAAGAGAGGAAAGAAGGGCATCCTGAAAGAGAAGAGGACAGAAGGACATCCCGAGAGAAGAGCGGACAGAAGCACATCCAGAGAGATGAGAGAACAGGAGAGAATCCAGAAATAGGAGAGAACAGAAGCCCATCCAGAGAGAGCAGAAGACTGAAGGATATCCGGAGAGAGAAGAGGACTGAAGGGCATCCAGAGAGAGGAGAAGACAGAAGGGCATCCAGAGAGAGGAGAGGACAGAATGGCATCCAGTGAGAGGAGAGAACAGAAGGGCATCTAGAGAGAAGAGAAGACAGAAGGATACCCAGAGTGAGGAGAAAATTTTCGGGCATCCAGAGAGAGTAGAGAATAGAATGGTATCCAGAGAGCAGAGAAGACAGAAGAACATCCAGAGAGAGTAGAGAACATAACGGCATCCAGAGTGAAGAACATGTAGAGAGAGCAGAGAACAGGAGGGTATCCAGAACGAGGAAAACACAGAAAGACATCCAGAGAGAGGAGAGGACAGAATGGCCTCCAGAGAGAAGAGATAAAAGAAGGGCATCCAGAGAGAGATGAGGAGGCAGAAGGGCATAGGCAGAAAAGAGAAAAGAAGGTCATACAGAAAGAGGAGAAGACCGAAGGTCATGTAGATTGAGTAGAGAACAGAAGGGCATCTAGACAGAGGAGAGAACAGAAGAGCATCCAGACAATGGAGAAGACAAAAGGGCTTCCAGAGAGAGTAGAAAACAGAAGGGCATCCGGAAAGAGGAGAAGAGAGAAGGAATCTAGATGGAGAAGATGACAGATGGGAATTCTGAGAGAGAAGAGGACAGAAGTGTATGCAGAGAGAGAAGAGAACAGAATGTCATCCAGAGAGAGGAGAAGACAGAAGGGAATCCAGAGAGAGGAGAGAACAGAAGGGCATCCAGAGAGAGAAGAGGACACAAGGGCATCCAGAGAGAGGAGCGAACAGAAGGGCATCCAGAGAGAGAATAGAACAGAAGGTATCCAGAGTGAGGAGAGGACAAAATGGCATCCAGAGAGAGTAGAGAACAGAAGGGCAATAAGAGAAAGGAGAAGACAGAAGGGCATCCAGAGAGAGGAGAGTACAGAAAGACATCCCGTGAGAAGAGAGAACAGAAGCCCATCCAGATAGTTGAGAGAATAGGAGAGAATCCAGAAAGAGGAGAGAACAGAAGCCAACCCAGAAAGAGCAGAAATCTGAAGACATCCAGAGAGAGAAGAGGACAGAAGGGCATCATGATAGAGGAGAACACAGAAGGGCATCCAGAGAGAGAAGAAGACAGAATGGAATCCAGTGAGAGGAGAGAACCGAAAAGCATCTAGAGAGGAGAATACAGAAGGGTATCCAGAGTGAGGAGAAAATTGTCGGGAATCCAGAGAGAGGAGAAGACACAAGGGCATCAAAGAGACAAGAAAACAGAAGGGAATAGGGAGAGAGGAGAAGACAGAAGGGCATCCAGAGAGAGGAGAGGACAGAAGGACATCTAGAGAGAGGAGAGAACAGAAAGCCATCCAGAGAGAGGAGAAGACAGAAGGTCATCTAGAGAGAGGAGAGAACTGATGGGCATCCAGTGAGAGGAGAGGACAGAATGGCATCCATGGAGAAGATAGGTCAGAAGGGCTTCCAGAGAGAGGAGAGTGAAGAAGGGCATCTAGAGGGAGGAGATACCAGTAGGGCATCAAAAGGGAGGAGAATACAGAAGGGCACCCAGAGAGAGGAGAGGACAGAAGGGCATCAAGAGAGATGCAAGAGCATAAGGGCATCCAGAGAGAGGAGAAAACAGAAGGGCTTTCAGAGAGAGGAGAGAACAGAAGGGCATCCAGAAAGATGAGAACAGAGAAGGCATCCAGATGGAGAAGAGCACAGACGGGCATCCTGAGAAAGGAGAGGACAGAGGGGCATCAGGTAGAGAAGAGAACTGAAGGGCATACAGAGAGAGGAGAGGACAAAAGGGCATCTAGAGAGATCAGAGAACAGAAGGGTATACAGAAAAAGGAGAAGACAGAAGGGCATCCAGAGACAGGAGAGAGGAGAAGGGCATCCAGAAAGAGGAGAGAACAGAATATACTCCAGAGAGAAGAGAAAGCAGAAGGGCATCGAGAGAGAGTAGAGAAAAGAAGGGCATCAACAGAAAAGGATACAGAAGGCCATACAGAGAGTGGAGAAGACAGAAGATCATCTAGATAGAGGAGAGAACAGAAGGGTATACAGAAAAAGGTCAGAAAAGAACGGAATCTGGAAAAGGAGAAGGCAGAAGCAAATCCAGAGAGAGGAGAGAACAGAAGAGCATTTGGAGAGAGAAGAAGCCCGAAGGGCATCCAGAGAAAGTCGAGAACAGAAGAGCATCTAGAAGAGGAGAGGACAGAAGGGCAGCCAGAGAGTGGAGAGAATGACAGGCATCCAGAGAGAGAAGAGAACAGAAGGGTATCCAGAGAGAGGAGACCACAAAAGGCCATCCACGGAGAGTACAGAACAGAAGGGCATCCAGGGAGATGAGAGAACAGAAGAGAATCCAGAAAAAGGAGAGAACAGAAGGGCATCCAGAGAGAGGCAAAGACACATGGGAATCTAGAGTGAGGAGAGAATTGTAGGGCATCCAGAGAGAGGAGAAGACAGAAGGCCATCAGAAGTGAGGACAGAAGAAAAGGGCATCGGGAGAGAGGAGAAGACAGAAGTGCATCCAGAGTGAGGAGAAGACAGAAGGGCACCCAGAGATAGGAGAGGACAGAAGGGCATCCGAGAGGGGAGAAGACAAAAGGGAATCTAGAGAGAGGAGAGAACAAAAGGGCGTCGAGAAATAGGAGAAGAGAAAAGGGCATCCAGAGAGAGAAGAGAACAGAAGGGCATCCAGAGAGAGGAAAGAGCAGAAGGGCATTCAGAGAGAGGGAAAAACAGAAGGTCATCCAGAGAGAGGAGATAACAGAAGGGCATCCAGAGAGATGAGAAGACAACAGTGCATCCGGAGAGAGGAGAGAACAGAAGGGTATCCTTAGAGGGGAGAAGACAAATGGGAATCAAGAGAGAGAAGAGAACAGAAGGGCATCCAGAGAAAGGAGAAGACAGAAGGGCATCCAGAGAGAGGAGAGGACAGAATGGCATCCAGTGAGAGGAGAGAACAGAAGAAAACCTAGAGAGAAGAGAAGACAAAAAAATATCCAGAGTGAGGAAAAAAATTGTTGGGCATCCAGAGAGAGGCGAAGACAGAAGGACATTGGGAGAAACGAGAGAACAGAAGGGCATAGGGGAGAGGAGAAGACAGAACGTATCTAGAGAGAACATAGGACAGAAGACCATCCAGAGAGAGGAGAGCACAGAAAGGCACCCAGAGAGACGAGAGAACAGAGAGGAACCCAGAGAGAATAGGGGGCAGAAGAGCATCTAGAGAGAGGAGAAGACAAAAAGGGAATCCAGAGAGAGGAGAGAACATAAGGGCATCCAGAGAGAATAGAGGACAGAAGGGTATATAGATAGAGCAGAGAACAGAAGGGTATTCAGAAAGAGGAGAAGAAAGAAGGGCATCCCGAGATAGGATAAGACAGAAGGGCATTGAGAGAGAGGAGAGGGCAGAAGGGCATCCACAGAAAAGAGGAAATAAGGGCATACAGAGAGAGGAGAATACAGAAGGGCATCTAGATAGAGGAGAGAAGAAAAGGGATTCCAGAGAGAGAAGAGAACGGAAGGGCTTCCGGAACAAGGAGAAATGAGAAGGAATCTTGACGGAGAAGAGGACAGACAGGCATCCTGAGAGAGGAGAGGACAGAAGGGCATTCAGGGAGAGAATAGAAAAGAAGGTCATCCAGAGAGAGGAGAAGACAGAAACGAATCCAGAGAGAAAAGAGAATAAAAGGCCATCCAGAGAGAGAAGAGGACAAAAGGGCATCGAGAGAGAGGAGAGAACAGAAGAGCATCCAGAGACAGGATAGTACAGAAGGGTATCCTGGGAAACGAAAGGACAAAAGGGCATCCAGATAGAGGAGAGAACAGAAGGGAAACCAGAAAAAGGAAAAGACAGAAGGGCATCCAGAGAGAGGAGAGGACAAAAGGACATCCCGAGAGAAGATAGGACAGAAGCGCATTCAGAGAAATGATAGAACAGAAGAGAATCCAGAAAGAGGAGAAAATAGAAGCACATCCAGAGAGAGCAGAAGACTGAAGAACATCCAGAGAGAGAACAGGACTGAAGGGCATCCAGAGAGAGGAGAAGACAGAAAGGCATCTAGATAGAGGAGAGAACAGAAGGGCACCAAGAAAGAGGAGAGGAAAGAAGGGCATCCAGAGAATGAGAAGACAGAAGCAAATCAAGAGAGAGAGGAGAGAACCGAAAGGCATTCGGAGAGAGGAGAGAACAGAAGGGCATAGGGATAGAGGAGAAGACAGAAGATCATCCAGAGAGATGAGGTGACAAAAGGGCATCGAGAGAGAGGAGAAGAAATATAAGGAATCCAGAGAAAGGACAGAACAGAAGTGAATTCAGAGAGAGGGGAAGACAGAAGGGAATCCAGAGAGAGGAGAGAACAGAAGGGCATCCAGAGAGGAGAGAGCAGAAGGGAATCCAGAGAGAGGAGAAGACAGTAGGGAATCCCGAGATAGGAGAGAACAAAGAACAACCAAAGAGAGGAGAAGATTGAAGAGCATCCATAGAGAGGAGAGGAGAGAAGTGCATCCAGAGAAAGGAGAAGACAGAAGGACATCCGGAGAGAGGAGAGAACAGAAGGGCATCCAGAGTGAGGAGAGAGCAGAAGGGCATCCAGAGAGGATAGAGGACAGAAGTGCATGTAGAGAGAGTAGAGAACAGAATGGTATCCAGAAATAGTAGGAGACAGAAGGGCATTGAGAGATAGGAGAAGACAGAATTGCTTCCAGAGAGAGGAGTTGACAGAATGGCCTCCAGAGAGAAGAGAGAAAAAAAGGGGATCCAGAGAGAGAAGAGGACAGAAGGTCATCCAGAGAAAAGAATAAAGAAGGCCATAGAGATAGAGGAGAAGACAGAAGGGCATCTATATAGAGAAGAGATCAGAAGGGCATCTAGAGAGAGGAGAGAACAGAAGGGCATCCAGAGAGAGAAGACAGAAGGGAATCCGCAGAGAGGAGAGAACAGAAGGACATCCAGAAACAGGAGAGAACAGAAGGGCATCAAGAGAGAGGAGAAGACAGAAGAGAATCAAGAGAGAGGAGAGAAAAGAAGGGCATCCATAGAGAGGAAGGAGAAGAAGGGCATCCTGAGAGAGAAGAAGACAGAAGGACATCTAGATAGAGGAGAGAACAGAAGGGCATCTAGAGAGAGGAGAGAACAGAAGGTCATCCAGAGAGGGAGAAGACAGAGCAAATCCAGAGACAGAAGAGAACAGAAGGGCATTTGGAGTGAGGAGAAGACAGAAGGGCATCCAGAGAGAGGAGAGTATAGAATGGCATCGAGAGAGGAGAAGACAGAAGGGAATCCAGAGGGAGGAGAGAACAGAAGGGCATCCAGAGAGAGGAGAGAGCAGAAGGGCATCCAGAGAGAGGAGAAGGCAGAAGGGCATCCACCGAAAAGGGTAAAGAAGGCCATATAGAGAGAGGATAAGACAGAAGGGCATCTAGATAGAGGAGAGAACCGAAGGTCATCTAGAGAGCGGAGAGAACAAAAGGGAATCCAGAGAGGGGAAAAGACAGGAGGGCTTCCAGAGACAGGGGAGAACAGTAGGGCATCCGGAAAGAGGAGAAGAGAGAAGGAATCTAGATGGAGAAGAGGACAGATGGGCATCCTGAGAGAGGAGACGATAGATAGAAGGGGATAGGGGGAGAGAAGAGAACAGAAGGTCATCCAGAGAGAGGAGAGAACATTAGGGCATCTAGAAATAGAAGAGGACACAAGGGCATCCAGAGAGAGGAGAGAACAGAAGGGCATCCAGAGAGAGGTTAGAACAGAAGGGTATCAAGAGAGAGGAGAGGACAAAAGGGAATCCAGAGAGAGGAGGGTACAGAAGGGCATCCAGAGAAAGGAGAAGACAGAAGGGCATCCAGAGAGGGGACAGGACAGAAGGACATCCTGGAGGAGAGAACAGAAGCGCATCCAGAGAGATTAGACGACAAGAGAGAATCCAGAAAGAGGAGAGAACAGAAGACCATCCAGAGAGAGCAGAAGAGTGAAGGACATCCAAAGAGACAAGATTAATGAAGGGCATTTGGAGAGAGGAGAACACAGAAGGGCATCTAGAGAAAAGAGAAGACAGAAGGATATCCAGAGTGGGGAGAAAATTGAAGGCAATCCAAAAACAGGAGAAGACAGGAGGGCATCGGGATGAGAGAACAGAAGGGCATAGGGAGAGAGGATAAGACAGAAGGCATTCAGAGAGAGAGTAGAGGACAGAAGGGCATCCAGAGAGAGAACAGTACAGAAGGACATCCAGAGAAACGAGAGAATAGAGAGGCATCCAGAGAGAATATAGGACAGAAGGGCATCTAGAGAGAGAATAAATGAGAAGGGCATCCAGCGAGAGGAGAAGATAAAAAAAAGAATCCAGAGAGAGGAGAGAACAGAAGGGCATCCAGAGAGAGGAGAGGACAGAAGGGCATCCAGAGAGAATAGAGCACAGAAAGTTATCCAAAGAGATGAGAGAACAGAAGAGCATAAGGAGAGAATAGAGGACAGAAGGGCATCTAGAGAGAGGAGAGAAGAGAAGGGCATCGAGAGAGAGGAGAAGACAAAAAGGGAATCTAGAGATAGGAGAGAAAAGAAGGGCATCTAGAGAGAAAAGTGGACAGAAGGGCATCCGGAGAGTGGAGAGGACAGATGGGCATCCAGGGAGAGAAGTGAACAGAAGGGCATCCAGAAAGAAGAGAAGGCAGAAGGGCATCCGGAGAGAGGAGAGAACACAAGGGCATCCAGAAAAAAGAGAGAACAGAAGGGAATCCAGAGTGAGGAGTGTACAGAAGGGCATTCAGAGAGAGGAGAGAGCAGAAGGGCATCCAGAGAGAGGAAAAGACACAAGGGAATCCAAAGAGAGGAGAGAACAGAAAGGCATCCAGAGAGAGGAGAAGACAGAATGGCATCCAGAGAGAGGAGAGAACAGAAGCGCATCCAGAAAGAGGAGAGAAGAGAAGGGAAACTGGCGAATGAGGAGACAGAAATATATCCAAAGAAAGGAGAGAACAGAAAGTCATGCGAAGAGAGGAAAAGTCAGAAGGTCATCCAGAGAGAGAAGAGGACAAAAGGGCATCTGGAAATAGAAGAGAACAGAAGGGCATCCAGGGAGAGGAGAGAACAGATGGGCATCCAGAGATAGGAGAGGACAGAAGGGCATACTGAGTGTAGAGAGAACAGAAGGACATCTAGAGAGAGGAGAGAACATAAGGGCATCTAGAGAGAGGAGAGGACAGAAGGGCATCCAGAGAAAGGAGAGAACAGATGTGAATCCAGAGAGAGAGGAAGATAGAAGGGCATTCAGAGAGAGGAGAAAACACAAGGGCATCCAGAGAGAGGAGAGAGAAGATGGGCATACAGAAAGAGGAGAGGACAGAAGGGCATGCAGAGAGAGGAGAGGACAGAAGTTCATTCAGAGAAGAGAGAGCAGAAGGGCATTCAGAGAGAGGAGAAGACAGAAGGGAATCCAAAGAAAAGAGAGAACAGAAGGGCATTCAGAGAGAGAAGAAAGAAGGGCATCCAGAGAGAAGAAAGAAGAGATGGGCATCTAGATAGTGGACAAGACAGAAGGGCATCAACAAAAAGCGGACAGAATGTCATACTGATAGAGGAGAGAACAGAAGGGCATCCCAAGAGAGGAGAAAACAGAAGGGCATCCATAGAGAGGAGAGGACAGAAGGTCATCCAGAGAGAGGAAAGAACAGAAGTGCATATAGAGAGAAGATAACAGTAGAGAATCCAGAAAGAGCAGAAAACAGAAGGGCATACTGGAGATGAGGGAATAGAAGGGCATCCAGCGGGAGGAGAACGCAGAAGGGCATCCAGGGAGAGGAGAGGACAGAAGGGCATCCCAAGAGAGTTGAGAACAGAAGAGAATCCAGAAAAAGGAGAGAAGAGAATGGCATTCAGAGAGAGAAGAAGACTAAAGGACATTAGAGAAAGAAGAGGATAGAAGGGCATATTTAGAGAGGAGAAGACAGAAGGGCAACCAGAGAGAGAAGAAGACAGAAGAGCATTTAGAGATAGGAGAAGACAGAAGGGCATCCAAAGATAGGTGAAAACAAAAGGGCATCCAGAGAGAGGAGAAGACAGCAGGGCATCCAGAGATATGACTGTACAGAAGAGCATCCGGTGAGCGTAGAGATCAGAAGGGCATCCAGAGAAAGGGGAAGTCAGAAGGGCATCTGAATAGAGGAGAAGACAGAGGGCTTCAATAGATGAGAGAACAGAAGAGCTTCCAGAGAGAGAAGAGAACAGAAGGGAATTTAGAGAGAGAAGAAGACAGAGGCCATCCAAGTTTGGTGAAAAAAGAAGGGCATCCAGATAGAGGAGAAGACAAATGGGCATCCAGTTAGAGGAGAGAACCGAAGTGCATCCAGAGAGAGGAGAAGACAAAAGGTCATTTAGAGTGAGGAGAAGACAGATGGCATACAGGGAGAGGAGAGGACAGAAGGGCATCCAGAGAGAAGAGAAGACAGAAGGGCATCCAGAGAGAAGAGAAAAGAATGGCATCCAGAGAGCGGAGAGAACAGAAGGGCATCCAGAGAGAGGAGAGGACATAAGAGCATCCAGAGAGATGAGAGAACAGAAGGTCTTCCAGAGAGAGGAGATAACAGAAGGGCATCCACAGAGATGAGGGAACAGAAGATCATTTATAGAGAGAACGGAAGAGAAGAGCATCCAGAGGGATGAGAGGACAGAATAGAATCTAGAGAGAGGAGACAACAGAAGGGCATCCAGAGAGATGATGAGACAGAAGGGCATTCAGAGACAGGAGAGGAGAGAAGGGCATCCAGAGAGCAGAGAAGACAGAAGGGCATCAGGAGAGAGTAGAGAATATAACTGTATCCAGAGAGCAGAGAAGACAGAAGGGCATCCAGAGAAAGGAGAAGACAGAAGGGCATACAGTGAGAGGAGAGAACACAAAGGCATCAAGAGAGAGGAGAAGACAGAAGGGCATCCATCGAGAGGAGAGGTCAGAAAGGCATCTAGAGAGAGGAGAGAACAGAAAGGCATGTAGATAGAGGAGAGGACAGAAGTGCATCCATAGATTGTGAAGAACAGAAGAGCATCGAGAGAGAGGAGACAACATAAGGGAATCCAAAGAGAGGAGAGAATAGATCATCCAGAAAGAGCAGAGGACAGAAGGGCATCCAGAGAGATGAGAGAACAGAAGATAATCTAGAGAGAAAAGAGAACAGAAGGGCAACCAGAGATATGAGAGGACAGAAAAAAATCCAGAGAGAGGAGAGGACAAAAGGGCATCCAGAGCATGGAGAGTACAGAAGCGCATCCAGAGATAGGTGAGGACAGAAGGAAATCCAGAGAGAGGAGAAGACAGAAGGGCATCCAGAGAAAAGAGACAATAGAAGAACATCCATAGAGTGGAGATGACAGAAGGGCATCCAGAGAGATGAGAGAACAGAAGAGCATCCAGAGAGTAGAGACACAGGGCATTCAGAGTGATGAGAGAACAGAAGGTCTTCCAGAGATAGGAGAGAACAGAAGGGCATCCACAGAGATGAGTGAACAGAAGATCATCCAGAGAGAGAAGGGAACAGAAGAGCATCCATAGGGAGGAGAACACAGAAGAGAATCTAGGGAGAGGAGAGAACTTAAGGGCATCTGGAGAGATGAGAAGACAGAAGGGCATCCAGAGAGAGGAGAGGACAGAAGGGCATTCAGAGAGAGGAAAGAACAGAAGGACATCCAGAGAGAGGAGAAGACAGAAGGGCATCTGGATAGAGGAGAGAAAATAAGGTCATCCAGAGAGAGTAGACAACAGATGGTAATCCAGAGAGACGAAAAGACAAGAGGGCATCTAGAGAGAGGAGAGAACAGAAGGGCATGTAGAGAGAGGAGACAAGAGAAGGAAATAAAGAGAGAAGAGAAGACAGAAGAGCATCCAGAGATTTGAGATGACAGAAAAGCATGTAGAGAGAGGACAAGACAGAAGGGCATCCATAGATAGTTGTAAACAAAAGGGCATCCAGAGAGAGGAGAAGACAGAAGGGCATCCAAGAGATGACTGTACAGAAGAGCATCCGGTGAGTGGAGAGATTAGAAGGGTATCCAGAGAGAGTGGAAGACATAAAGGCCTCCAAAGAGAGAAGAAGCCAGAAGGGCTTCCAGCGAGGAGAGAACAGATGGTCATCCATAGAGACGAAAAGACAGAAAGGCATCCAGAGAGAGGAGAGAACAGAAGGGCTTCCAGAGAGAGGAGAGAACACAAGGGCATGTAGAGAGCAAAGAAGACAGAAGGGCAACCAAGATAGGTGAAAAAAGAAGGGCATCCATGGAGAGGAGAAGACAAATGGGCATCCAGTTAGAGGAGAGAACCAAAGGGCATCCAGAGAGAGGAGACAACAAAAGGTCATTTAGAGGGAGGAGAAGACAGAAGGGCATACAGGGAGAGGAGAGGACCAAGGGCCCACAGAGAGAAGAGAGAACTGAAGGGCATAGAGAGAGAAGAGAAGACAGAAGGGCATCCAGAGAGAGAAGAGGAAAGAAGGGAATCCAAGGAGAGAAAAGGACAGAAGGGCATCCAGAGAAAGGAGAGGTCAGAAGGCCACTCAGCGAGAGGAGAGAACAGAAAGGCATCCAGAGAAAGGAGAAGACCGAAGGGCATCCAGAGAGAAGAGAAGACAGAAGAGCATCCAGAGAGAGGAGATGACAGAAGGGCATTCAGAGATAGGAGAGTACAGAAGGTCATCCAGAGAGCAGAGAATACAGAAGGTCATCCAGAGATAGGAGAAGACAGAAGGGCATCCAGAGCGATGAGAGTACAGGAGAGCTTCCATAGAGGAAAAGAGAGAAGGGCATCCAGAGTGAAGAGAAAACAGAAGAGTATCCAGAGAAAGGAGAGATCAGAAGGTCATCCAGAGAGAGGAGAAGACAGAAGGACATCTAGGGAGAAGAGAGGACAGAAGGGAATCCAGATGGAGTAGAGAACAGAAGGGCATAAAAAGAGAGGAGAGGACACAAGTGCATCCAGAGAGAGGAGAGAACAGAAAGGCATGTAGAGAGGGGAGAGGACAGAGTGGCATTCACAGATTTGGGAAGAATAGAAGAGCACCGAGAGTGAGGAAACAACATAAAAGCATCCAAAGAGAAGAGAGGATAGAAAAGCACCCAGAGAGAGGAGATAACAGAAGGGCATCTGGAGAGAGGGGAAGACAGAAAGGCATCCAGAGAGAGAAGAAGACAGAGGGGCATCCAGAAAGATTAGAAAACAGAAGAGAATCTAGATAGAGAAGAGAACAGAAAGGCAACCGGAGATATGAGAGGACAGTAGGGCATCCAGAGAGAGGAGAGGACAGTAGGGCATCCGGAGAGAGGAGAGAACAGAAGGGCATTTAGAGAGAGGAGAAGACAGAAGGGCATCTAGACAGAGGAGAAGACAGAAGGGCATCCAGAGACAGGAGAGGACAGAAGGGCAACTATAGTGAGGAGAGGACAGAAGGGCATCCAGTGAGAGGAGAGTACAGAAGGTATTCAGAGAGAGGAGAAAACAGAAAGCCATCCAGAGAGAGGAGAGGACAGAAGGGCATCCAGAGAGAGGAGAGGACAGAAGGGCATCCAGAGAGAAGAGAGAACAGAAGGGAATTCAGATTGAGGAGAGAGCATTAGGGCATCCAGAGTGAGGAGAAGACAAAAGGAAATCCAAAGAGATGAGAGAATAGAAGGTCATCCATAAAGAGGAGAAAACAGTAGGGCATCCAGAGAGATGAGAATACAGAAGATAATCTAGAGAGAAAAGAGAACAGAAGGGCAATCAGAGATATGAGAGGACAGATAAAAATCCAGAGAGAGAAGAGGACAGAAGCGCATCCAGAGCATGGAGAGTACAGAAGATCATCAGGAGAAAGGTCCGGACAGAAGGGCATCCAGAGAGAGGAGAGGACAGAAGGGCAACCAGAGGAAGGAGGCAACAGAAAAACATCCAGAGAGCGGAGATGACAGAAGGGCATCCAGAGAGGAGAGACCAGAAGGGCATCCAGAGAGAGGAGAATACAGAAGGGCATCCACAGAGAGGAGAGAATAGAAGAGCATCGGATGAGAGGAGAAAACAGAAAGGCATCAAAAGAGAAGAGAGGACAGAAGGGCATCCATATAGAAGAGAACACAGAAGGGCATCAAGAGAGAGGAGTGTACAGAATGGCATCCAGAGCATGGAGAGTACAGAAGGGCATAGAGAGTGAGGAGAGGATAGAAGGGCATCCAGAGAGAGAAGAGGACAGAAGGGCATCCAGAGAGAGGAAAGTACAGAAGGGATCCAGAGAGAGGAGAGGACAGAAAGCCATCCAGAGAGAGGAAAGGACTGAAGGGCATCCACAAATTGGGAAGAAAAAAAGAGCATCAAGAGAGAGGAGACAACATAAGGGAATCCAAAGACAGGAGAGCAGAGAATAGAATAGTATCCAGAGAGCAGATAAAACAGAAGGAGAAGACAGAAGGGCATCCAGTGAGAGGAGAGAACAGAAAGGCATCAAGAGAGAGGAGAGGACAGAAGGGCATCCAGAGAGAGGAGAGGACAGAAAGGCATCCAGAGAGAGGAGAGAACAGAAGTGAATCCAGAGAGAGTAGAAGACCGAAGTGCATTCAGAAAGAGGAGAGAGCATTAGGGAATCCAGAGAGAGGAGAAGACAGAAGGGAATCCAAAGAGTGGAGAGAATAGAATGGCATCCAAAAACAGGAGAGAACAGAAGGGCATCCAGAGAGATGAGAGAACAGAAGATAATCTAGAGAGAAAAGAGAAAAGAAGGGCAAAGAGAGATATGAGAGGACAGAAAAAATCCAGAGAGAGGTGAGTACAGAAGGGCATCCAGAGAGAGGAGAGGACAGAAGGGCATTCAGAGACAGGAGAGGACAGAGGGCATCCAGAGAAAGGAGATAACAGAAGGACATTCTGAGTGCGGAGATGAAAGAGAGGCATCTAGAGAGAGGAGAGGACAGAAGAGCAATCAGAGAAAGGAGACAACAGAAGGACATGCAGAGAGCAGAGATGACACAAGGGCATCCAGAGAGAGTAGAGACAAGAAGGGCATTGAGAGAGGAGAATACAGAAGGCCATCCACAAAGAGGAGAGAATAGAAGAGCATCAGACGAGAGGAGAAAACAGAAGGGCATCAAAGGAGAGGAGAGGACAGAAGGGCATCCATAGAGAAGAGAAGACAGAAGGGCATCAAGAGAGAGGAGAGGACACAAGGGCATCCAGAGAGATGAGAGAACAGAAGATCATCCAGGTAGAGAAGAGATTAGAAGGGCATCCAGATAGAGGAGAAGACAGAAGGGCTTCTCTAGAGAAGAGAGAAGAGAAATGGCATCCAGAGAGAGAAGAGGACACAATGGCATCCAGATAGAGGAGAGAACAAAAGGGCATAGAGAGAGAGGAGAGAACATAAGGGTATCCAGAGAGAGGAGAGGAACATAGAGCATCCAGATAGAGGAGAAAACAGAAGGGCATCCAAAGAAAGGAGAAGTCAGAAGGGCATCCAGAGAGTGGAGAGGACAGAAGGACATCCAAAAAGAAGAGAGAACAAAAGGGCATCTAGAGAGATGAGAGAACAAGAGAGAATCCAGAAAGAGGAGAGAACAGAAGCCCATCCAGAGAGAGCAGAAGACTGAAGGACATCCAGAGAGAGAGAGAGAGAGAGAGAGAGAGAGAGAGAGAGAGAGAGAGAGAGAGAGAGAGAGAGAGGAGGACCGAATGGCATTCGGAGAGAGGAGAAGACAGAAGGGCATCCAGAGAGAGGAGAGGACAGAATGGCACCAGTGAGAGGAGAGAAAATAAGGACATCTTGAGACAGGAAAAGACAGAAGGATAACCTGAGTTAGGAGAAAATTGTCGTGCATCCAGAGAGAGTAGAAGACTAAAGGGCATCGAGAGAATAGAGAGAACAGAAGGCCATAGGGTGAGACGAGAAGTCAGAAGGGCATCCAGAGAGAGGAGAGTACAGAAGTGATCCAGAGAGAGGAGAGAACAGAAAACCATCCAGAGAGAGGAGAGGACAGAAGGGCATCCAGAGGGAGGAGAGGACAGAAGAGCATCCAGAGAGAGAAGGGAACAGAAGAGCATCCAGAGGGATGAAAGGACAGAAGAGAATCTAGAGAAAGGAGAGAACAGAAGGGTATCCAGAGAGATGAGAAGACAGAAGAGCATCCAGAGAGAGGAGAGGAAAGAATGGCATCCAGAGAGCAGAAAGAACAGAAGGTCATCCAGAGTGATGAAAACACAGAAGGGCATCCAGAGAGAGGAGAGGACAGGACAGAACGGCATCCAAAGAGAAGAGAACAGCAGGGCATCCAGAGAGAGGAGAATACAGAATGGCATTCAGAGAGATAAGAGGACAAAATTTTTATGTAGAGAGAAGAGAAGACATAAGGGCATCCATAGATAGGTGAAAACTGAAGGGCACCCAGAGAGAGGAGAAGACAGAAGGGCACCCAGAGAGATAACTTTACAGAAGAGCATAGGGAGAGTGGAGAGATCAGAAGGTCATCCAGAGAGAGTGGAAGACAGAAGGGCATCCAGAGATAGAATAGGACAGAAGGACATCCAGAGAGAGGAAAGAACAGAAGGGCATCCAGTGAGAGGAGAAGACAGAAGGGCATCTGGATAGAGGAGAGAAAAGAAGGTCATCCAGAGAAAGGAGAAAACAGATGGTCATCCAGAAAGACGAAATGACAGAAGGGCATCCAGAGAGAGGAGAGAACAGAAGGGCATGTAGAGAGAGAAGAAGACAGAAGGACATCCATAGATACGTGAAACAGAAAGGCATCCAGAGAGAGGAGAAGACAGATGGCCATCTGGTTAGTGGAGAGAAACGAAGAGCATCCAGAGAGAGGAGACCATAGAAGGTCATCCAGAGACAGGAGAGGATAGACGGGCATCCAGAGAGAGGAGAGAACAGAATGGCCTCCAGAGAGAAGAGAGAACAGCAGGGGATCCAGAGCATGGAGAAGACAGAAGGGCATCTAGAGAGAGGAGAGAACAGAAGGGCATCCATACAGAGGAGACAAAAGAAGGACATCCAGAGAGAGGAGAGAACAGAAAGGCATCCAGAGAAAGGAGAAGACAGAAGGGCATCCAGAGAGAGGAGAGTGAAGAAGGTCATACAGAAAGAGGATAGAACAGAAAGGCATCCAGAAAGAGCAGATGACAGAAGGGCAACCACAGAGAGGGGAGAACAGAAGAGCATCGAGAGAGAGCAGAGAACAGAAGAGCATCCAGAGAGGAGAGAAAAGAAGTACATCCAGAGAGAGGAGAAGACAGAAGGCCTCCAGTAAAAGAGGAAATTAGAGAAGGGCATCCAGAGAGAAGAGAAAAGAAGGTCATCCAGAGAGAGGAGAAGACAGAAGGGCACCCATAGGGAGAAGAGGACAGAAAGGCATGTAGAGACAGGAAAAGACAGAAGGGCATCCTGAGAGATGTGAGAACAGAAGAGTATCCAGAGAGAGGAGAGACACAGGGCATCCAGAGAGATGAGAGAACAGAAGGTCCTTCAGAGATAGGAGCGAACAGAAGGGCATCCACAGAGATGATTGAACAGAATATCATCCAGAGAGAGAACAGAACAGAAGGGCATCCAGAGAGATGAGAGGACAGAAGAGAATCGAGAGAGAGGAGAGAACAGAAGGGCATCCAGAGAGATGAAAGACAGAAGGGCATCCAGAGAGATTAGAGGACAGAAGGGCATTCAGAGAGAGGAAAGAACAGAAGGGCATGCAGAGAGGAGAAAACAGAAGGGCATCTGGAAAGTGGAGAGAACAGAAGGTAATCCAGAAAGAGGAGAAAAAAGAATGTCATCCAAAGTGACAAAAAGACAGAAGGGCATCCGGAGAGAAGAGAACAAAAGGGCATCCAGAGAAAAGAGAAGACAGAAGGGCATCCAGAGAGAGGAGAGGACAGATGGACCTACATAGAGAGGAGAGAACAGAAGGGCATCCAGAGAGTGGAGAAAACAGAAAGGCATCCAGAGAGAGGAGAGGACAAATGTGCATCTGGATAGGGGATAGAACAGAAGGGCATCCAGAGAGAGGAGAGAACATAAGGGCATCCAGGGAGAGGAGAATATAGAAAGGAATGTAGAGAGAGGAGAAGACAGAAGGGCAGCTGGGAGATGAGAGAACAGAAGGGCATCCAGAGAGAGGAGAGAACAGAAAGGCATGTAGAGAGAGGAGAAGACAGAAGAGCATCCAGAAAGATGAGAGAACAGAAGAGCATCCAGAGAGATGAGAGGACACAAAAGCATCCAGGGATATGAGAGAACCGAAGATCTTCCAGAGAGAGGAGAGAACCGAAGGGCATCCACAGAGATGAGGGAACAGAAGATCATCAAGAGACAGAAGGGAACAGAAGGCCATCCAGAGGGATGAGAGTACAGTATAGAATCTAGAGAGAGAATAGAACAGAAGCTCATCCAGAGATGTGATGAGACAGAAGGTCATCCAAAGAGACAGGAGACTACACAAGATCATCCATAATGATGAAAAGACAGAAGGGCATCCAGAGAGAGGAGAGGACAGAAGGGCATCCAGATAGAGGAGAAGACAGAAGGGCATCCAGAGAGATGCGAGGACAGAAAGGCATGTAGAGGGAGGAGAAGACAGAAGGGCCTCCATAGATAGGTGAAAACAGAAAGGCATCCTGAGAAAAAGAAGACAGAAAGACATTCTGAGAGATGACTGTACAGAAGGGCATCCAGAGAGTGGAGAGATCAGAAGGGCATCCAGAACGTGGACAAGACAGAAGGGCATCCAGAGAGAGGAGAGTACAGAAGGGAATCAAGAGAGAGGAAAGAACAGAAGGGCATCCAGATAAAGGAGAAGACAGAAAGCATCCAGATAGAGGAGAGAACAGAAAGTCATCCAGAGAGTGGAGACAACAGACGGTCATCAAAAGAGACAAAAAGATAGAAGGGCATCCAGAGAAAGGAAAGAACCGAAGGGCTTCCAGAGAGATGAGAGGACAGAAGTGAATCTAGAGAGAGGAGAGAACAAAAAGCCATGTAGAGAGAGGAGACCACAGAAGGGCATCCATATAGAGGGGAAAACAGGACATGCAGGGAGAGAAGACAGAAGGGCATCTGGAGTGAGGAGAGTACAGAAAGGCATCCAGAGAGAGTAGAGGACAAGAGAGCATCCAGAGAAAGGAGAAGACAGAAGAGTATCCAGGGAGAGGAGGGGACACAAGGGCATCCAGACAGATGAGAGAACAAAAGATCATCCAGAGAGAGTAGAGAACAGAAGGGCATCCTGAGGGATGAGAGGACAGAAGAGAATCTAGAGAGATGTGAGAACAGAAGAACATCCATAGAGAGAAGAGAACAGAGTGGCATCCAGAGAGATGAGAGGAATGAAGGGAATCTAGAGAGCTGAGAGAACAGAAGGGCATGTAGAGATAGGAGAAGACAGAAGGGCATCCATAGAGAGGTAAAAACAGAAGGCCATCCAGAGAGAGGATAAGAGAGAAGGGCATCCAGAAAGATGAGATAACAGAAGAGCATCCGGAGAGATGAGAGTTAAGAAGGGCATCAAAAGAGAGTGAAAGAGACAGAAGGGCATCCAGAGAGAGAAAAGAACAGAAGGGCATCCAGAGAGAGGAGAAGACGGGCATCCAGATAGAGGAGAGAACAGAAGGTCATCCAGAGAGATGAAAAGACAGAAGGGCATACAGAGAGAGGAGAGGACAGAAGGATATCAGGAGAGAGGAGAGAACAGAAGGGCACCTGGAGAGAGGGAGGACAGAAGGGAATCTTGAGTCTGGAGAGAACAGAAAATAATCCAGAGAGAGGAGAATAAAGAAGCACATCAAGAGAGAGGAGCAGGAAGTAGATCATCCTGATAGAGGAGAGAAAAGAAGGGCATCCACAGAGAGTAGAAGACAGAAGGGCATCGAGAGAAAGGAGAGGACAGAAGGGCATCCAGAAAGAGGAGAGAACAGAAGAGCATCCAGAGAGGATCAGAAAGAAGGTCATGCAGTCAGAGGATAGAACAGAAGGATACCCAAAGAGAGGAGAAGACAGAACGGCATCGAGTGAGAGGAGAGGACAGAACATCATACAGAGAGAGGAGTAGACTGAAAAACATCCAGAAGAGGATAGAACACAAGGGCATCTAGAGAGTGGAGGAAACAGAAGATCATCCAGAAAGAAAAGAGAACAGAGGGGCATCCATAGAGGGGAGAAGACAGAGGGCATCCAGAGAGAGGAGAGATCAGAAGGGGATTCAGAAAATGAGAGAACAAGAGATCATCCAAAGAGAAAAGAGAACAGAAGAGAAAACATAGATATGAGAGGGCAAAAGGGAATCCAGAGAGAGGAGAGAATAGAAGGGCATCCAGAGAGAGGAGAAGACAGAAGGACATCCTGAGATAGAAGAGTACAGAAGGACATCCGTAGAGAGGAGAGAACAGAAGGGCATCAATAGACAGGATAGGACAGAGAACATCTGGAGACAGGAGAAGACATAAGGGCATCCCAAGAGAGGATAATGCAGAACGCCTCCAGAGAGAAGAGTAAATAAGGGCCTCCAGAGAGATGAGAGAAGAGAAGGGCATCCAGTGAGAGGAGAAGACTGAAGGGCATCCAAAGAGAGAAGAGATCAGAAGGGCATCCAGAGAGAGGAGAAGAAAGAAGGGCATCTAGAGAGAGGAGAAACCAGAAGGGTATCCAGAGAGACGAGAGTACAGGAGAGAATCTATAGTGAGAAGAGAACAGAAAAGCTATGAGAGAGTGGAGAGGACAGAAGGGAATCCAGATTGAGGAGAGGAGAGAAGGGAATCCAGAGAGAGGAGAGGACAGAATGGCCTCCAGAGAGAAGAGAGAACAGAAGGGCATCCAGAGTGCTGAGAAGACAGAAGGGCATCTAGAGAGAGGAGAGAACAGAAGGGCATCCAGAAAGAAGAGAGAACAGGAGGGCGTGAAGAGAGAGAAGGGAGAAGAAGAACATCCCATGAGAGGTGAGAACATTCGGGCATCCAGAGAGAGGAGAGAATAGAAGGGCATCCATAGAGAGGAGAAGACAGAAGGGCATCCAGAGAAAGGAGAATAAAAATGGGCATACAGAGAGAGGATAGAACAGAAGGGCATCCAGAAAGAGGAGAGGACAGAAGGGCCTCCACAGAGAGGGGAGAACAGAAGAGCATTGAGAGAGGAGAGACCAGAAGGGCAACCAGCGAGAGGAGAAGACAGAAGGGCATCCAGAGAGAGGAGAGGACAGAAGGACATCCAGAGAGATGAGAGTACAGGAGAGCCTCGATAGAGAGAATAGAACAGAAAGCCAACCAGATACATTAGCTTACAGAATGGAATCCAGAAAAAGAAGATGACAGAAGGGCCTCCAAGAGAGGAGAGGACAGAACGGCATCCAGATAGAGGAGAGGACAGAAGGGCATGCAGAGAAAGGAGAATACAGAAGGGTATCCAGAGAGAGGAGATTACAGAAGGGCATCCAAAGAGAGGATGGGAAAGAAAGGCGTCTGGAGAGAGGAGAGAACAGAAGTGAATCCTGAGAGAATTGAAGACAGAAGGCATCAAGTGAGAGAGGAAAATACAGAAGGGCATTCAGAGAGAAGGGAAAAGAAGTGCATCCAGAGACAGGAGAAGACAGAAGGGCATCCAGAGGGAGGAGAGGACAGAAAGGTATAAAAAGAGAGGAGAGGACAGAAGTGCATCCAGAGAGTGGAGAGAACAGAAAGGTATGTAGAGAAAGGAGAAGCCAGAAAGGCATCCAAAGAGATGAGAGAACAGAAGAGCATCCAGAGAGAGGAGAGACACAGGGCATCCAGAGAGATGAGAGAACTGAAGGTCTTCCAGAGATAGGAGAGAACAGAAGGACATCCACAGAGTTGAGCGATCAGAAGATCATCCAGAGGGGGAAGGAAAGAGAAGGACACCCAGAGGGATGAGAGTACAGAAGAGAATCTAGGGAGAGGAGAGAACTGAAGGGCATCCAGAGAGATGAGAAGACAGAAGGGCATCCAGAGAGAGGAGAGGACAGAAGGGCATTCAGAGAGAGGAAAGAACACAAAGAAAGAGGAGAGAACAGAAGATAATCCAGAAAGTGGAGACAAAAGAATGTCATCCAGAGTGACAAAGACTTAGAAGGGCATCCAGAGAGAGGAGAGGAGAGAAGGGCATCCAAAGAGAAGAGAATAGAAGGGCATGTAGAGAGAGGAGAAGACAGAAGTATATCCAGTGTGAGGAGAAAATTGTCGGGCATCCAGTGAGAGGAGAAGACTGAAGGTCATCAAGAGAATCCAGAGAACAGAAGGGCATAGGGAAAAAGAGCAGAGACCAGAAGGGCATCCAGAGAGAGGAGAGTAAAAAGGGCATACAGATAGAGGAGAGAACAGAAGGGCATCCAAAGAGAGAAGAGGGCAGAAGGGCATCAGAGAGAGGAGAGAACAGAAAGGCATCTGGACAGAAGAGAGAACAGAAAGGAATCCAGAGAGAGGAGAAGACAGAAGGGCATCCGGAGAAAGGAGAAGACAAAAGGGCATCCAGAGAGATAAGAGAACAGAGGAGCATCCATAGAGAGAATATCATAGAAGGGCATCCAGAGAGATGAGTGTAGTGAGCCGCTCTTTCAGTGGCTACACACGTGCATTTTCCAAGATGGCGCTGGCCGCATGTTTCCCCAGCAGTAAACAATCATTCTGCGCAGCTGCTAGGCAGAAAGAGCGCCAAGCCACTGGCCTATCCCGAGGCGTAATATTGGGTGGTGAGCGAACAGCCATTCAGAAGTGAATACGTCACTCTAGGGTGTATTTAAGGGATCCTCTTCTGGTTTCTTGCGTCTCTCCGCTTTACCGTGTATAATAGTAAAAAGTTCCTCGTGGCAGTACACCTGACTACTGCCTCCTGTCTTTATTCGCGGGCAAAAAGGGATTTGGGGGGCGCTCGTTTCATCTGGTGCCGAAACCCGGGATTTTTAAGGTGCTGCGGGAGACCACCCAAGTTTTGGGACGGGTTAAAAACTGCGGAACGAACACGAGGTGCATCTTGAAAGGTATGCTTGGCGTGGAGACCTTTGTTGCGACCGAATTTTTGTTCACTGCCGCTGCTGTAGCAGCTGGCCTTGTGCTCGTGTGTGGTTTTCGTTGGCAGTCTATTTTTGTTGTGAGGACCTAGCCCGAGGCACAGCAAATAGGGCGAGTGGAGAGGTTTCAAAAAAGGTCTGCTCTAAGCTATCAGAACCAGGATGTGGCAACAGGCGCTCAGCCATAGGGTTGGGAAAAGAGAAACAGACGAAGAAGTCTGGAGAGAGACTGGCCAGAGAGTTTGGTTATAGGAAAGAATGTTCAGGAGGAATACAGGCTACTGCAGGGCCTATTAAAGCTACAAAACCTTCATCGGCTGGTGAAGAGAAGCGGGAACCCCCGCACCCAATTAAGGAGCCTGTTTCCATACACCTTAGCAGCTCTGAGGAAGATCTAACACAAGGAGAGGAAGAGGGCCTGGGGCAGGAACCAGCTTCCTGTACTAAGGCTGGCGGTTCCAAAGTAAGACTAAGAAAGCCTTTGAATTCCTCAGCCCCACCCTTGCCTCCGACTTATGATTCGGGCGGAGACCTTAACTCATTCCTCAGCCCGGCAGATCGGAGGCAGCTACAGCTTGCATTTCCGGTCTTTGAAGCGGCAGAAGGCGCCCGCGTTTATGCTCCCGTAGATTATAGACAGGTCAAAGAATTAGCGGAAGCAGTGCGCGCATATGGAATTGGAGCTAACTTTACTGTAGCCCAAGTAGAGAGGTTAGCTACAGCCGCCATGACTCCAGGAGATTGGCAGAACACAGTGAAGGCGGTACTTAACAATATGGGCCAATACCTAGAGTGGAAGGCCTTGTGGCATGAGGCGTTACAAGCACAAGCTAGGATTAATGCAAATACTGAGGGACAGGAATTATGGACTTTTGACATGCTAGCGGGAGTTGGCGTACACGCGAATAACTAGACCACCCATCCTTGGCAGGTCTACGCACAGATAGCAGCAGCTGCGATAAAGGCGTGGAAGTCCCTCCCTAGGAAGGAAGGCAGTAACCTTTATTTGTCCAAGATAATTCAGACAGCTAATGAGTCGTTCTCTGACTTTGTGGCACGGATGACCGAGGCAGCGGGTAGAATCTTTGGGGAACCAGAACAGGCGATGCCACTAATAGAACAGATGGTTTTTGAAAATGCCACGGCAGAATGCCGTGCCGCTATTGCGCCGCGGAGAGCTAAGGGGTTACAAGATTGGTTAAGAGTCTGCCGAGGATTGGGAGGTCCCCTTACTAATGCAGGGCTCGCGGCGGCGAACTTAGAAATGGCGGCAGTACTGCTTAAGGGTCAGAATCGTGGAACCTTCCCTTCAAACCATATGGCCCGGTGCTATGCCTGTGGGAAGGCCGGACATAGGAAAAGGGAGTGCCCAAATAATCAAATACCAACGAAGCTGTGTACTAGGTGTGGAAAAGGCTACCATTTGGCTCAAGATTGCCGTTCTATTAGAGATATAAAAGGTCAAATTCTCCCCCCAAATCTCTCAGCCATTAAGGAGGAAAATTTTTCAAAAAACAGATATGCGGGCCCGAGATCCCAGGGCCCCAAAAGATATGGGACACTGCGGAACACTCAGGGGACTCTTTTCGCTGCAGAGCCACAAGGGGCTCCGCAGGACTGGACCTCTGCTCCACCTCCCGAGTCTTATTAATGCCACACATGGGGGTGCAGCCGATCCCGGTCGATTACAGAGGCCACCTGCCAGAGAGAAGCATTGGTCTTATATTAGGCCGTTCCTCTCTCACCTTAAAAGGGCTTGTCGTACACCCCGGTGTAATAGATCAGGATTATACCGGAGAACTTCAAGTTCTCTGTGCTAGTCCACAAGGTGTATTCTCTATCTCCCCTGGGGACAGGATTGCTCAATTGATTGTTCTTCCAAGCTTGCATGATTGTTTTCCTTCCACTGAGAAGCTTAGAGCTTCTCAGGGGCTTGGTTCCTCAGGAACTGACTTCGCTCATCTGGTGGTTGATTTTAAAACTAGACCCACCTTACAGTTAGCAATAGAGGGGAAGAAATTTACCGGAATTCTGGACTCAGGAGCGGATAAAAGTATCATTTCCGCTAATTGGTGGCCTAAGGCATGGCCTGTAGAGAGATCATCTCACTCCCTATAAGGATTGGGATATGAGGCCAGCCCTGCAGTCAGCTCCCGCTCGTTGACTTGGAAGGCAGCAGAGGGTCAGACAGGAAGTTTTATACCTTATGTGCTTCCCCTACCCATCAATCTACCCAATGGGGAAGGGACATTTTACAGGGCCTAGGGCTAGTTCTGACCAGTGAATACTCCCCACAAGCTGTAAACATTATGAAAAGCATGGGATTTAAAGAAGGGAAAGGTCTTGGCAGGAATGAACAAGGAAGGTTAGATCCTGTCTCACAAGAATCAAACGCTGGAAGACAAGGACTGGGTTTTTCCTAGTTGCCACTGAGGGTTCTATGCCCATACCCTGGCTCACAGAGGAGGCGGTTTGGGTTCCTCAGTGGTCACTACCTCTGAGAAATTGGAAGCTGCTACAAAACTAATTAAAGAACAAGTGCAGCTCGGTCACTTAGAACCTTCTACCTCCCCCTGGAATACACCTATATTTGTTATTAAAAAGAAATCTGGGAAGTGGAGACTTTTACATGATTTAAGAGCCGTCAATGCACAGATGCGACTATTTGGCTCTGTGCAATGAGGCTTGCCTCTACTCTCTGCCTTGCCTAAGCAGTGGAGAATTATAATTATAGATATTAAAGATTGTTTTTTTCTCTATTCCCTTATGTCCACAAGATAGGCCAAGATTTGCATTTACACTACCTACTGTTAATCGTTTTGAGCCTGATAAGAGATATCAGTGGAAAGTTCTGCCTCAGGGAATGGAAAACAGCCCTACCATATGTCAGCTGTATGTACAAATGGCCCTCGAGCCAATTAAGAAGCAATTTCCTTCGCTGATGCTGGCTCATTATGCAGATGATATTATTATGTGCTATAAGGATTTAGGTACTTTGCAGACCTCATACCCCTTATTATTAAAAACCTTAGAACAGTGGGGTTTACATGTTGCTACTGAGAAAGTTCAATTTTCAGAGATTGGTTCCTTTTTAGGGACAGTTATCTATCCAGAAAAGATAATTCCTCAGAAATTGGAGATTCGTAGAGACCATTTACATACTTTAAATGATTTTCAGAAATTATTAGGTGATATAAATTGGTTAAGACCGTTTTTAAAAATTCCCTCAGCCGAGCTGAAACCTTTATTTGATATTCTAAAAGGGGATGCTCATATTTCCTCACCGAGGGCCTTAACACCAGCTGCGAGCCGTGCTCTGCAAGTAGTAGAAAACGCTTTGCAAGACGCCCAGTTGAAACACATAGATGAAACCAAAACCTTTGACTTATGTGTTTTTAAAACTAAACACTTACCAACTGCTGTATTATGGCAGGAAGGACCCTTGTTATGGGTTCATCCCAATGCTTCTCCCGCAAAGATCATTGAAAGGTATCCAGATGCAGTTGCTCAACTTGCCCTTCATGGGCTAAAAGCGGCCATTACTCATTTTGGAAGAGAGCCTAAGGTTTTAATAATTCCCTATACTGCCCATCAAGTCCAAATATTAACGGCGACCTCTGATGTGTGGGCAGTGCTGGTTACTTCCTTCAATGGTCAAATAGATAATCATTATCCTAAGCATCCCATCTTACAATTTGCTTTAACTCAAGCTATCATATTTCCACATATTGTGTCTCAGGAGCCGCTCCCAGATGGAATGGTAGTTTATATGGATGGGTCAAAAACAGGAGTAGGTGCCTATGTGGTTAATGATAAAGTTACATCCAAACAATATCATGAAACCTCACCTCAAATTGTGGAATGCTTAGTGGTGTCAGAGGTTCTGGAAATCTTTCCAGGTCCCTTAAATATTGTTTCAGAATCCTTCTATGTGGTTAATGCAGTAAAAGCATTGGAAGTTGCTGGGTTAATTAAGACATCTAGCAGACTTGTAGAAGTTTTTCAAAAGATTCAGCTTACCCTGGCTAAGCGTAGATTCCCTGTCTTTATAACTCATATTAGGGCTCACTCAGGCTTACCAGGACCTATGTCCCGTGGTAATGACCTGGCAGATCGAGCCACAAGGTTAATTGCAATTGCCCTTTCGCCAAAGTTAGATTTGGCTAAAGTTTTTCACAAAAGGTTTCATGTGACAGCTGAGACATTAAGATGTCGATTTAACATCTCTAGAAGGGAGGCCAGAGATATTGTGACTCAATGCCAAAACTGCTGTCAATTCCTACCTATTCCCCATACAGGAGTTAACCCTCGGGGAATCAGGCCCTTACAAATCTGGCAAATGGATGTTACCCACATCCCATCCTTTGGTAAATTACAATATTTGCATGTTTCTATTGATACTTGTTCTGGAGTTATATTTGCCTCTCCTTTGACCAGAGAAAAGGCGGCCCATGTTATTCAACATTGCCTTGAAGCTTGGAGTGCTTGGGGAAAGCCTAAAATCCTTAAAACCGACAATGGGCCAGTCTACACTTCTCAAAAATTTCAACAATTTTGTCGCCATATGGAAGTGACACACCTGACGGGTCTTCCTTATAACCCCCAGGGACAGGGCATCATTGAGCGTGCTCACCGCACCCTTAAAACTTATTTGATAAAACAAAAAGGAGAAGTTGAGGAAGCTCTGCCCACGGTGCCACGAGCTACTATTTCTCTGGCACTTTTTACCCTCAACTTTCTGAATTTGGACAGTCAGGGCAACACAGCGGCTGATCGCCATTGCCTGGAACCAGCTAGGCCAAAAGAAATGGTAAAATGGAAAGATGTTTTGACTGGTCTATGGAAAGGCCCGGATCCTATTTTAATAAGATCCCGGGGAGCGGTCTGTGTGTTTCCACAGGGGAAAGATAATCCATTTTGGCTGCCAGAGCGACTGACGCGACTACTCGCATTCCTGAAAAAGACCCCCGAAGGATTCATCTGCAGACGCTCTCAGCTCCCATTTGGACTCTCCAAAATCGGGTTCCTAGTATATACAGTGAATTTAGATGGTTAACCTATCTGCTTCTCAAAAACCTATGCCCTTGCCTTCTTAAAAGGCGTTGCTGCTGCTAACTTGTACCAATGTAACTCGCTTTATATTACAGTGCTGGTCTGCTTTTCTGTAAGCAGGCCTAATAGCCAATTTACCACTCTGACCCCTATCCCCGTTCAGACGTCTGAGACCTTGATTTTATCCTGACAAGAAAGGAGATTTTGATATAACTGCAGCCCTTATCGCTGCTATTACCATCCCTACAATTGCAGCTGTGACAGCTGACTCAGACATGGTTAATCAAGTTACAGCAGCTACTGTTGTTAATCAAATTTCAGAAAAAACCTCTGAGGCTTTGACCCTCCCACAGAAAGTGGATGTGTTGGTCAATCAGAGAGTTAATTCGCTCCAAGCACATTTGATACAGCTCGCAGATGTGGCTCAAATGAGCTGTGTCTCAACGACCCCATATCCAGGTATTTCACCTCTGAGATTTGTGAATGATACATTTATTTAAAGCCATAATCTTTCTGCTTATTTAAAAGGAAAGTGGAATGGGAAGTTGGACCAGGTACAGCAGTGATTGGAAGCCCGGATTTCCAGCAGATGGAACCTGCTGCCCGTGGAGATTTTACTTCTTAAATTTCTTCTGCCTTTTCTTTCTTTCTTTCTTTCTTTCTTTCTTTCTTTCTTTCTTTCTTTCTTTCTTTCTTTCTTCCTTTCCAAAGAGCTGGAATAGGCCTGCGTGATACACCCCTATGATGTGAATTAGTATTCATAGATGGTTGGTTTGTAAGCTCAAAGCCCAACAAAAACGTGACAAGGTAGCTCAAAGCCTAAGCACGTGCAGCCTTGGAGCAAGCATCCCTCCCTGAAATTTGACTATCTAGGCTGGAAAGTAGCCGATGACTGCGACCCTCAGTCTATGCACCCCAGGGGGTTTGCCCCATTGCACTGGGTTAGATGAGAGGTCTAAGTCCAGTCAGCCCTTGCCTGAATAACCGGTACCTGAGCAGTTAGAGGTGTTTGCGAGTGGGTACTCGACAGGGAATGTTCCACGAGTGTGGATAGATTTCCCGAAAGTATGCCTGATTGCACAAAGGTTTGATGCCAAATACCTCCCCCTGGTGGCGCCCCAGGGTAAAGGCTTCCTTTCCCCATCAAAAGGCATCGAGATTAGGTATGGGAATTAAACCCATTACAATATCACATTTTGCACAGGGGATCAGGCCTCTGCTTTCCCTCACTGAGTTGGTGCTGCGTTTAATGGGCGAAAGGCTGTTTTATGTTAATAATTTAAACAGGGAGAGATGTAGTGAGCCGCTGTTTCAGTGGCTACACACGTGCATTTTCCAAGATGGCGCTGGCCGCATGTTTCCCCAGCAGTAAACAATCATTCTGCACAGCTGCTAGGCAGAAAGAGCGCCAAGCCACTGGCCTATCCCGAGGCGTAATATTGGGTGGTGAGCAAACAGCCATTCAGAAGTGAATACGTCACTCTAGGGTGTATTTAAGGCATCCTCTTCCGGTTTCTTGCGTCTCTCCGCTTTACCGTGTGGAATAGTAAAAAGTTCCTCGTGGCAGTACACCCGACTACTGCCTCCTGTCTTTATTCGCGGGCAAAAAGGGATTTGAGGGGCGCTCGTTTCAGATGAGAGAACATAAAGGCATTAAGAGGGAGGAGAGGACAGAAGGGCATCCAGAGAGAGGAGCGGACAGAAGGGGATCCTGTTAGAAGAGAGTAAATAAGGGCATTCACTGAGACGAGAGAACAGAATGGCATCCAGAGAGAGGAGAAGACATCCGGAGAGTGGAACTGACAGAAGTGCTTCCAGATAGAATAGAAGACAGAAGGGCATCTGGAGAGAGAAGACAATAGAAGTGCATCCAGAGAAAGGAGAAGACAGAATGGCTTCTAGTGAGAGGAAAGGACACAAGAACATCCAGAGTGATGAGAGAACAGAAGATTTTCCATAGAGAGGAGAGAGCAGAAGGGCATGCAGAGAGGTAAGCAAACAGAAGATTATCCAGAGAGAGAAGAGAAGAGAAGAGAAGAGAAGGGCATCCAGAGATATGACACAACAGAAGAGAATCTAGAGAGAGGAGAGAACAGAAGGGCATCCAGAGAGATAAGAGAACAGAGAAGCATGCATAGAGAGAATATAATAGAAGGGAATCCAGAGAGATGAGAGGACAGAAAGGAATATAGAGAGAGGAGAAAATAGAAAGGCATTTAGAGAAAGTAGAGGACAGAAAGGCATCCAGAGAGAGGAGAGTACAGAAGGGCATCCAGAGAGAAGAGAGGACAGAAGGGCTTCCAGAGAGAGAAGAAGACAGAAGTGCATCCAGAGAGATTACAGGACAGAAGAGAATCTAGAGAGAGAAGAGAACAGAAGGAAAACCAGAGATATAAGAGTACAAAAAAAATCCAGATAAAGGAGAGGACAGTAGGGCATCCAAAGAGAAAATAGGACTGAAGGGCATCCATATAGAGGAGAGAACAGAAGGGCATCCAGAGAGAGGAGAGTAAAGAAGGGCATCCAGAGATAGGAGAATACAGAAGAGCATCGGATGAGAGGAGAAAACAGAAGAGCATCAAAAGAGAGGAGAGGACAGAAGGGCATCCAGAGAAAGAAGAAGACAGAAGGGCATCCATAGAGAGAAGAGGACACAAGGGCATCAAGAGAGATGAGAGAACAGAAGATCATCCAGAGAGAGAAGATAACAGAAGGGCATCCAGAGAGAGGAGAAGACAGAAGGCCATCAAGAGAGAAGAGAGGACAGTAATGACATCCAGAGAGGGAAGAGGACACAGGGGCATCTGGAGAGAGGAGAGAACAAAAGGGCATACAGAGAGAGGAGGGAAGAGAAGAATATCCAGTGAGAGGAGAGGAAAAAAGGTAATCCAGAGAGAGGAGAGAAAAGAAGGATATCCAAAAAAAATGAGGAGACAGAAGGGCATCCAGAGAGAGGAGAGAACAGAAGAACATCACAAAAGAAGAGAGAACAGAAGGGCATCCAGAGAGATGAGACTACAGGAAAGAATCCAGAATGAGGAGAGAACAAAAGCCCATCCAGAGAGAGCAGAAGACTGAAGGACATCCAGAGAGAGAAGAGGACCGAAGGGCATCCAGAGAGAGGAGAAGACAGAAGGGCATCCAGAGAGAGGAGAGGACAGGATGTCATCCAGTGAGAGGAGATAACGGAAAGGCATCTAGAGAGAGGAGTAGACAGAAAGGTATCCAGAGTCAGGAGAAAATTGTCGGGCATCCAGAGAGAGTAGAAGACTTAAGGGCATCGGGAGAATTGAGAGAACAGAAGGGCAAAGGGAGAGAGGAAAAGACAGAAGGGCATCTAGAGAGAGGGGAAGACAGAAGGATATCCAGAGTAAGGAGAAAATTTTCGGGCATCCAGAGAGAGTAGAACACTGAAGGGCATCGAGAGAATCTAGAGATCAGAAGGGCATAAGGATAGAGGAGAGACGAGAAGCGCATCCAGAGAGAGGAGAAGACAAAAAGGGAATCCAGAGAGAGGAGAGAACAGTAGGGCATCCAGAGTGAGGAGAGGACAGAAGGGCATCCAGAGAGAGGAGAGAACAGAAGGGCATCCATGGAGAGGAGTGGTCAGAAGGGCATCCACAGAGAGGAGAGGACAGACAGGCATCCAGAGAGCAGAGAAGACAGAAGGGCATCCAGAGAGAGTAGAGAATAGAACAGTATCCAGAGAGCAGATAAGACAGAAGGGTATCCAGAGAAAGGAGAAGACAGAAGGGCATCCAGTGAGAGGAGAGAGCAGAAAGGCATCCAGAGAGAAGAGAGGACAGAAGGGCATCCAGAGAGAGGAGAGGACAGAAAGGCATCCAGAGGGAGGAGACAACAGAAGTGAATCCAGAGAGAGTAGAAGACCGAAGTGCATTCAGAAAGAGGAGAGAGCATTAGGGCTTCCAGAGAGATGAGAAGACAGAAGGGAATCCAAAGAGTGGAGAGAATAGAATGGCATCCATAAAGAGGAGAGAACAGAAGGGCATCCAGAGAGATGAGAGAACAGAAGATAATCTACAGAGATAAGAGAAAAGAAGGGCAAACAGAGATATGAGAGGACAGAAAAAATCCAGAGAGAGAAGTGAGTACAGAAGGGCATCCAGAGAGAGGAGAGGACAGAAGGGCATCCAGAGAAAGGAGACATCAGAAGGACATCCTGAGTGCGGAGATGAAAGAAGGTCATCCAGAAAGAGTAGAGACCAGAAGGGCATCCAGAGAGAGGAGAATACAGAAGGGCATCTAGAGAGAGGAGAATACAGAAGGGCATGCACAAAGAGGAGAGAATACAAGAGCATCGGGCGAGAGGAGAAAACAGAAGGGCATCAAAGGAGAGGAGAGTAGAGAAGGGCATCCATAGAGAAGAGAAGACAGAAGGGCATCCAGAGAGAGGAGAGGACACAAGGGCATCCAGAGAAAGGAGACAACAGAAGGACATTAGGAGAGAGGAGAAGACAGAAAGGCATCTGGAACGGAGAACAAAAGGGCATCCAGAGAGAGGGGAAGACAGAAGGGCATCCAGAGAGAGTAGAGTATAGAAAAGCATACAGAGAGAGGAGAGAACAGAAGGGCATCCAGAAAGAGCAGAGAACAGAAAGGCATCCAGAGAGAGGAGAGGATAGAAGGGAATCCAGAGAGAGCAGAGAACATAAGTGAATCCAGAGAGTGGAGAAGACAGAAGGGTATTCAGAGAGAGGAGAGAGCATTAGGGTATCCAGAAAGAGGAGAAGACAGAAGGGAATCCAAAGAGAGGAAAGAACAGAAGGGCATCCAAAAAAAGGAGAAGACAGAAGGGCATCCAGAGAGAGGAGATGACAGAAGGACATCCAAAAAGAAGAGAGAACAGAAGAGCATCAAGAGAAATGAGTGTACAGGAGAGAATCAAGAAAGAGGAGAGAACAGAAGTTCATCGAGAGAGAGCAGAAGACAGAAAAACATCAAGAGAGAGAAGAGGACCGAAGGGCATTGGGAGAGAGGAGAAGACAGAAGGGCATCCAGAGAGAGGAGAGGTCAGAATGTCATCCAGTGAGAGGAGAGAACAGAAGGGCATCTAGAGAGAGAAGACAGAAGGATATCCAGAGTAAAGAGAAAATTGTCGAGCATCCAGAGGAGAAAACTGAAGGGCATAGAGAGAATCGAGAGAACAGAAGAGCATAGGGAAAGAGGAGAAGACAGAAGTGCATCCAGATAGAGGAGAGTAAAGACGGGCGTGCAGAGAGAGGAGAGAACAGAAGGGCAACTAAAGAGAGGATAGGGCAGAAGGGCATCCAGATAGAGGAGACAACATAAGGGCATCTGAAATGAATCCAGAGATAGGAAAGAACAGAAGAGAATCCAGAGAGAGGAGAAGACAGAAGGGCATCCGGAGAAAGGAGAAGACAAAAGGACATCCAGAGAGAGAAGAGGACTGAAGGGTATCCGGAGAGAAGAGAAGACAGAAGGGCATCCAGAGTGAGGAGAGGACAGAATGGCATCCAGTGAGAGGAGAAAACTGAAGGGCATCTAGAGAGAAGAGAAGACAGAAGTATATCCCGAGTGAGGAGAAAATTGTCGGACATGCAGAGAGAGAAGGAGCCAGAAGGGCATCATTAAAGATGAGAAAACAGAAGGGCATAGAGAGAGGAGAGGACAGAAGGGCATCCAGAGAAAGGAGAGCACAGAAGAGCATCCAGAGAGACGAGAGGACAGAGAAGTATCCAGAGAGAATAGAGGACAGAAGGGCATCTATCGAGAGGAGAGAAGAGAAGGGCATCCAGCGAGAGGAGAAGATAAACAGGGAATCCAGAGAGAGAGGAGAGAACAGAAGGGCATCCAGAGAGAAAAGATGACAGAAGGGGATCCAGGGAGAAGAGAGGACAGAAGGGCATCTAGAGAGAGGAGAGTGAAGAAGGGCATCCAGAGAGAGGAGAGGCCAGAATAGATCCAAAGAGAGGAGAGACCAGAAAGCCATCAAGACAGAAAAGAAGACAGAAAAGCATCCATGGAGAGGAGAGGTCAGAAGAGAATCCAGAAAGAGGAGAGTGAAGAAGGGCATCTAGAGAAAGGAGAGGACATAATGTATCCAGCGAGAGGAAAGAACAGAAAGCCATCAAGAGCGAGGAGAAGATATAAAGGGATCCATGGAGAGGAGAGGTCAGAAGGGCATCCAGTGAGAGGAGAGAACAGAAGGGCATTCAGAGATATGAGAGAACAGGAGATAATCTAGAGACAGAAGAAAACAGAAGGGCATTCAGAGAGCAGAGAATACATAAGGGCATCCAGGCAGAGTAAAGAATAGAACAGTATCCAGAAAGCAGAGAAGACAGTAGGGCATCCAGAGAGAGGAGAGGACAGAAGGGCATCCAGAGAGAGGAGAGAGCAGAAGGGCATGCAGAGAGAGGAGAAGACAGAAGGGTAGCCAGAGAGATGAGAGAACAGAAGGGCATAGAAAGAGAGGAGAAGAGTGAAGGGCATCCAGAGAGAAGAGAGGATAGAAGGGCATCCAGAGGGAAGAGAAAACAGAAGGGCATCCAGAGAGAAGAGAGGGAAGAAGGGCATCTCAAGAGAGGAGAGAACAAGGCGTATCCAGTGAGAGGAGAAGACAAAATGGCATTCAGAGAGAGCAGAGGATAGAAGGGCATCCAGATAGTGGAGAAGACAGCAGGGCATCTGGACAGAGGAGAAAAAAGAAGGGCATCCAGAGAGAGGAATAGACAGAAGGGCATCTGGAGAGAGGAGAGGACAGTAGGGCTTCCAGAGAGAGGAGAAGACAGAAAGGCATCCGGAGAAAGAAGACCGAAGGGCATTCAGAGAGAAAGGAGGACTGAAGGGCATCCAGTGAGAGGAGAGAACAGAAGGGATTCTAGAGAGAAGATAAGAAAGAAGGATATCCAGAGTGAGGAGAAAATTGTAGGGCATCCAGAGAAAATAGAATAGAGCAGGGAATCGGTAGAGAGGAGAGAACAGAAGGGCATAGGGAGAGAGAAGAAGACAGAAGGGCATCCAGAGAGAGGAGAGGACAGAAGGGCATCCAGAGAGAGGAGAGCTCAGAAAGGCATCCAGAGAGAGGAGAGAATAGAGAGGCATCCAGAGAGAATTGAGTCCAGAAGGGCATCTAGAGAGAGGAGAGAAGAGAAGGGCATCCAGCGAGAGGAGAAGACAAATAGGGAATCCAGAGAGAGGAGAGTGAGGGAGGGCATCCAGAGTGAGGAGAGGACATAATGGATCCAGTAAGAGGAGAGAACAGAAAGCCATCAAGAGAGAGGAGAAGACAGAAAGACATCCATGGAGAGAAGAGGTCTGAAGGGCATCCAGAGAGAGGAGAGAACAGAAGGGCATCCAGAGAGAGGAGAAGACAGAAACACATCCACAGAGAAAGGAGAACAGACAGGCATTCAGTGAGCAGAGAAAACAGGTGGGCATCCAGGGAGAGTAGAAAATAGAACAGTATCCAGAGGGCAGAGAAGACAGAAGGACATCCAGAGACAGTAGAGAACATAAGGGCAACCAGAGAGAATAGAGTACAGAAGGGCAACCAGAGAGAATAGAGTACAGAAGGGAATGAAGAGAGAGCAGAGAACAGAAGGATATCCAGAAAGAGAGGAAGACAGAAGTTCATCGGGAGATAGGAGAAGACAGAAGGGCATCCCTAGAGAGGAGAAGAAAGAATGGCCTTCAAGAGAGAAGAGAGAAAAAAGGGCATCCAGAGAGAGGAGAGGGCAAAAGGGCATCCAGAGAAAAGAGTAAAGAAGGCCATACAGAGAGAGGAGAGGCAGAAGGGCATCTAGATAGAGGAGAGAACAGAAGGGCCTCTATAGAGAGGAGAGAACAGAATGGCATCCAGAGAGCAGAGAAGACAGAAGGGCTTCCAGAGAGAGGAGAGAACAGAAGGGCATCCGGAAAGAGGAGAAGAGAGAAGGAATCTAGATGGACAAGTAGATTGACAGGCATCCTGAGAAAGGAGAGGACAGAAGTGAATCCAGGGAGAGAAGAGAAAAGAAGGTCATCCAGAGAGAGGAGAAGACAGAGGGAATCCAAAGAGAGGAGAGAACAGAAAGGCTTCCAGAGATAGGAGAGAGCAGAAGGGCATACAGAGAGAGGAGAGGACACAAGGGCATCCAGAAAGAGGAGAAAACAGAAGGGCATCCAGAAAAAGGATAGAACAAAAGGGCATCAAGAGAGAGGAGAAGACAGAAGGGAATCCAGAGAGAGGGGAGAACAGAAGGACATCCAGAGAGAGGAGAGGACAGAATGTCTTCCAGTGAGAGGAAAAAATAGAAGGGAATCTATAGAGAAGAGAGAAGAGAAGGGCAGCCAGCGAGAGGAGAAGACTAACAGGGAATCCAGAGAGAGGACAGAACAGAAGGGCATCCAGAGAGAAAAGAGGACAGAAGAGCATCCAGAGACAGGAGAGTGAAATATGGCATCCAGAGAAAAGAGAGGAAAGAAGAGCTTCCAGAGAGAGGAGAGAACAGAAGGGCATCAAGAGAGAGGAGAGTACAGAAGGAAACCCAGAGAGAGGAGAGAACAGAAGGGCATCCAGACAGAGGAGAGAGCAGAAGGGCATCCAGAGAGAAGAGAGGACACAAGGGCATCCAGAAAGAGGAGAGAACAGAAGGGCATCCAGAAAGAGGATAGGACAAAACGGCATCAAGAGAGAGGAGAAGACAGAAAGGAATCCAGAGAGTGGAGAAAACAGAAGGGCATCCAGAGACATGATAGAGCAGAAGAGCATCCAGAGAGATAGAAGAGGACACAAGGGTATCCAGAGAAAGGAAAGAACAGAAGGGCATCAAGAGAGAAGAGAGAACAGCTAGGCATCCAGAGAGAATAGAGGACAGAAGGGCATCTAGAGAAAGGAGAGAAGAGAAAAATATCCAGCGAGAGAAGACAAACAGGGAATACAGAGAGAGGAGAGAACAGAAGGGCATCCAGAGAGAAAAGAGGACAGAAGCCCATCCCGGGAGAAGAGAGGACATAAGGGCATGCAGAGAGAGGAGAGTGAAGAAGGGCAACCAGAGAGATGAGAGAACAGAGAGGCATCCATAGAGAATAGAGGACAGAAGGGCATCTAGAGAAAGGAGAGAAGAGAAAAATATCCAGCGAGAGGAGAAGACAAACAGGGAATACAAAGAGAGGAGAGAACAGAAGGGCATCCAGAGAGAAAAGAGGACAGAAGGGCATCCCGGGAGAAGAGAGGACATAAGGGCATGCAGAGAGAGGAGAGTGAAGAAGGGCAACCAGAGAGATGAGAGAACAGAGAGGCATCCATAGAGAATAGAGGACAGAAGGGCATCTAGAGAGAGGAGAGAAAAGAAGGGCATCCAGCGAGAGGAGAATTCAAACAGGGAATACAGACAGAGGGGAATCCAGAGAGAAAAGAGGATAAAAGGGCATCCAGAGAGAGTAGAGTGAAGAAGAGCATTCAGAGAGAGCAGAGGACAGAATGGATCCAGAGAGAGAAGAGAACAGAAAGCCAGCAAGAGAGAGGAGAAGACAGAAACACCTCCATGGAGAGGAGAGGACAGAAGGGCATCCAGACAGAAGAGAGAACAGAAAGGTATCCAGAGAGAGGAGAAGAAAGAAACACATCCACAGAGAGGGGAGAACAGGAGGACATTCAGAGAGCAGAGAAAACAGAAGGGCATCCATGGAGAGTAGAGACTATAAGAGTATCCAGAGAGCAGAGAAGACAGAAGAACATCCAGAGACAGGAGAGAACATAAGGGCATCCAGAGAGAGAAGAGTGTAGAAGGGCATCCAGAAAGAGAAGAAGACAGTAGGGCATGCGGAGAGAGGAGAGAACTGAAGTGCATATAGAGAGAGGAGAGAGCAGAAGGGCATCCAGGGAGAGGAGAAGACAGAAGGGCATCCGGAGAGAGGAGAGAACAAAACAGCATCCAGAGAGAGGAGAAGACAGAAGGGAAGCCAGAGCGACTAGAGAACAGAAGGGCATAGGGCGAGAGGAGAAGAGAGAAATGCATCCAGAGAGAGGAGAGGACAAAAGGGCATCCAGAGGGAGGAGAGAACAAAGGGCATCCAGAGAGAAGAGAAGACAGAAGGGCATACAGAGAGAGGAGAGGACAGAAGGGCATCCATACAGAGGAGAAGACAAAAGGGCATGCGGAGAGAGGAGAGAACACAGGGGCATCCAGAATGAGGATAAGAAAGAAGGGCATCCGGAGAGAGGAGAGAACAGAAGGGCATCAAGAGAGAGAAGAGTGCTAAACAGCATCCGGAGAGAGAAGACAGAAGGGAATCCAGAGAGAGGAGAGAACAGAAGGGCATCCAGAAAGAAGAGAGTACATAAGGGCATCAAGAGAGAGGAGAAGATAGAAGAAAACCCAAAAAGAGGAGAGAACGGAGGGCATTAAGGGAGAGGAGAGAGCAGAAGGGCATCCAGACAGAAAGGAGTACACAAGGGCATCCAGAAAGAGGAAAGAACAGAAGGGCATCCAGAGAGAGCAGAGTGAAGAAAGGCATCCAGAGAGGGGAAAGGACAGAATGGATCCAGAGAGAGGAGAGAACTGAAAGCCATCAAGAGAGAGGAGAAGACAGAAAGGCATCCATAGAGAGGACAGGGCAGAAGAGCATCCAGAGAGAGGAGAAGACAGAAACACATCCACAGAGAGGGGAGAACATAAGGGAATTCAGAGAAAGGAGAGAGCAGAAGAGCATCCAGAGAGAGAAGAAGACAGTAGGGCATCCAGAGAGAGGAGAGAACAGAAAGGCATAAAGAGAGAGGAGAGGGCAGAAGGGCATCCAGAGAGAGGAGAGAACAGAACAGCATCCAGAGAGAGGAGAAGACAGAAGGGAAGCCAGAGAGCCGAGTGAACAGAAGGGCATAGGAAGAGAGGAGAAGACAGAAGAACATCCAGAGAGAGGAGAGGACAGATGGGCATCCATAGAGAGGAGAAGTCAGAAGGGCATCCGCAGAGAGGAGAGAACACAAAGGCATCCAGAGAGAGGTGAAGAGAGAAGGGCATCCCGAGAGAGGAGAGAACAGAAGGGCATCTAGAAAGAAGAGAGAACAGAAGGGTATCCATAGAGAGGAGAGGACAAAAGGGCATCCAGAGAGAAGATATAACAGAATGGCATCCAGAGAAATAAGAAACAGAATGGCATTCAGAGAGAGAAGACAAAAGTACATCCCGAGAGAAGAGAGAGCAGAAGCACATTCAGAGAGATGATAGAACATTAGAGAATCCAGAAAGAATAGAACAGAAGCCCATCCAGAGAGAGCAGATGACTGAAGGACATCCAGAGGGAGAAGAGGACTGAAGGGCATCTGGAGAGAGAGTACAGAAGGGCATCCAGATAGAGGAGAGTACACAATGGTATCCAGTGAGAGGAGAGAACAGAAGGGCATCAAGACAGAAGAGAAGACAGAAGGATATCTAGAGTAAGGATAAAATTGTCGGGCATCCAGAGAGAGGAGAAGACAGAAGGATATCCAGAATGAGTAGAAAATTGTCGGGCATCCAGAGAGAGGAGAAGACAGAAGGGCATCGGGAGAGATGAAAGAACAGAAGGGCATAGGGAGAGAGGAGAAGACAGAAGGGCATCCAGAGAGAAGAGAGGACAGCAGTTCATTCAGAGAGAGTAGAGCACAGAAGGGCATCCAGAGAGACGAGAGAAGAGAGGGGAATCCAGAGAGAATAGAGGACAGAAGGGCATCTAGAAAGAGGAGAGAAGAGAAGTGCATCCAGCGAGAGGAGAAGACAAACAAGGAATCCAGAGAGAGGAGAGAACAGAAGGTAATCCAGAGAGAAAAGAGGACAGAAGGACATCCAGGGAGAAAAGAGGATAGAAGGGCATCCAGAGAGGGGAGAATGAAGAAGGGCATCCAGAGAGAGGAGAAGTCAGAAACACATCCACAGAGAGGGGAGAACAGAAGGGCATTCAGAGAGCAGAGAAAACCGAAGGGCATCCAGGGAGAGTCGAGAATAGAACAGCATCCAAAGAAAGGAGAAGACAGAAGGGAAGCAAGAGAGATGAGAGAATAGAAGGGCATGCAGAGAGAGGAGAGAACAGAACGGCATCCAGAGAGAAGAGAAGAAAGAAGGGAAGCCGGAGAGATTAGGAAACAGAAGGTCATAGAAAGAGAAGAGAAGTCAGAAGGGCATCCAGAGATAGGAGAGGACAGAAGGGCATCCAGAGGGAGGAGAAGACAGAAGGACATCCAGATAAAGGAGAGAACAGAGAGGCATCCAGAGAGAATAGAGTACAAAATGGCATCTAGAGAGAAAAGAAGACAGAAGGGCATCCAGAGAGAGGAGAGGGAAGAAGGGCATCCCAAGAGAAGAGAGAACAAAGGGCATCCAGTGAGAAAAGAAGACAGAAGGGTATCCAGAGAGAGGAGAGGACATAAGGGCATAGGGAGAGAGGAGAAGACAGAAGGGCATCCGGAGAGAGGAGAGAACAGAAGGGCATTCAGAGAGAGGAGAGAGCTGAAGGGCATCCAGAGAGAGGAGAAGACAGAAGGGCATCCAGAGAGAAGAAAGAACAGAAGGGCATCAAGAAATAAGAGAGAACAGAAGGGCATCAAGTGAGAGGAGAAGATAGAAGGGCATCCAGAGAGAAGAGAGAACAGAAGGGCATCAAGAAATAAGAGAGAACAGAAGGGCATCAAGTGAGAGGAGAGAGGTGAAGGGAATCCAGAGAGAGGAGAGAACAGAAGGGCATCAAGAGAGAGGAGAGAGCAGAAGGGCATCGAGAGAGAGAAAAGGACACAAGGGCATCCAGAGAGAGGAGAGAACAGAAGGGCATCAAGAGAGAGAAGAGAACAGAAGGGTATCCTTAGAGAAGAGAGGACAGAAGGGTATCTGGAGAAAGGAGAGAACAGAAGGGCATCCGGAGAGAGGAGAGAAAAGAAGGGCATCCAGAGAAAGGAGAAGACAGTAGGGCATTCAGAGAGAGGAGAGGATAGAAGCACATTCAGAGAGATGATAGAACATTACAGAATCCAGAAATAGGAGAGAACAGAAGCCCATCCAGTGAGAGCATAAGACTGAAGGACATCCAGAGAGAGAAGAGGACTGAAGGGCCTCAGGAGAGAGAAGACAGAAGGGCATCCAGAGAGAGGAGAGGACAGAACATAAGGACATCCCGAGAGAAGAGAGAACAAAAGCACATTCAGAGAGATGATAGAACATTAGAGAATCCAGAAAGAGGAGATAAAATAAGGGTATCCAGAGAGAATAGAGGACAGACGAGCATGTAGAGAGAGCAGAGAACAGAAGGGTATCCAGAAAGTGGAGAAGACAGAAGGAGCAGACAGAAGGGCATCCAGATAGAGGAGAGGACAGAATGGCTTCCAGAGAGAAGAGAGAACAGAAGGGCACCCAGAGAGAGGAGCGGGCACAATGGCATCCACTGAAAAGAGTAAAGAAGACCACACAGAGAGAGGAGAAGACAGAAGAGCATGTAGCTGTAGGAGAGAATAGAAGGGTATCTAGAGAGAGGAGTGAACAGATGGGCATCCAGAGAGCAGAGAAGAAAGTAGGGCTTCCAGAGATAGGAGAGAACAGAAGGGCATCCGGAAAGAGGAGAAGAGAGAAGGAATCTAGATGGAGAAGAGGACAGATGGGCATCCTGAGAGAGGAGAAGACAGAAGGGAATTCAGAAAGAGGAGAGAACAGAAGGACATCCAGAGAGAGAAGAGGACACAAAGGCATCCAGAGAGAGTAAAGAACAGAAGGGCATCCAGAGAGAGGATAGAACATAAGGGTATCCAGAGAGAGAAGAGGACAAAATGGCATCAAGAGAGAGAGGAGAGAAAAGAAGGGCAACCATATAAAGGAGAAAACAGAAGGGCATCCAGAGAGAGGAGAGGACAGAAAGACATCATGAGAGAAGAGAGAACAGAAGGGCAGCTGGAGAGTTGAGAGAACAGGAGAGAATTCAGAAAGAGGAGAGAAGAGAAGCCCATCCAGAGAGAGCAGTAGAGTGAGGGACATCCAGAGAGAGAAGGGGACTGAAGGGCAACCGGAGAGAGGAGAACATAGAAGGGCATGTAGAGAGAATAGAAGACAGAAGGGTATACAGAGTGAGTAGAAAATTATCGGGAATCCAGAGAGAGGAGAAGACAGAAGACCATCGGGAAATATGAGAAGACAGAATGGCATCCAGAGAGAGGAGAGGACAGAATTTCCTCCAGAGAGAAGATAGAGCAGAAGGGCATCCAGAGAGAGGAGAGGAAAATAGGCATCCACATAAAATAGTGCAGAATGCCATACAGAGAGAGTAGAAGACAGAAGGGCATCTAGATAGAGGAGAGAACAGAAGGGCATCCAGAAAAAGCAGAAAACAGAAAGGCATCCAGAGATAGAAGAAGACAGTAGGGCACCTGGTGAGAGGAGAGAACTGAAGGACATCCAGAGAGAGGAGAGAACAGAAGGGCATCAGGAGAGATGAGAATACAGAAGGTCATCCAGAGATAGGAGATGACTGAAGGGCATCCAGAGAGAGGAGAAGAAAAATTGGGAATCCAGAGAGAATAAAGAACAGAAGTGCTCCAGAGAGAGAAGGAGACAGAAGGGCATCCAGAGAGAAGAGAGGATAAAACAGCATCCAGAGAGAGGAGAAGACAGAAGGACATCCAGAGAGAGGAGAGGACAGAAATTCTTCCAGAGAGAAGACAGAGTAGAAGGGCATCCAAATAAAATAGTACAGAAGGCCATACAGAGAGAGGAGAAGACAGAAGCGAATCCAGAGAGAGGAGAGAACAGAAGGGCATTTGGAGAGAAGAAGAACAGAAGGGAATCCAGAGAGAGGAGAGAACAAAAGGGCATCCAGAGAGAGGAGAGAGCAGAAGGGCATCCAGTGAGAGGAGAAGTCAGAAGGGCATATGGAGAGCGGAGAGAACAGAAGGGTATCCAGAGAGAGAAGAGGACAAAATAGCATCCAGAGAGAGGAGAGAACAGAAGGGCAACCAGAGAAGGGAGACCACAGAAGGGCATCCAGAGAGAGGATAAAATGACATCCAGAGAGAGGAGAAGACAGAAGGGAATCCAGAGAGAAGAGAGAACAGAAGGGCATCCAGAGAGATGAGAGAGCAGAAGGGCATCTAAAGAGAGCAGAGAACAGAAGGGCATCCGGAAAGAGGAGAAGACAGAAGGGAAGCCGGGGAGACGAGAGAACAGAAGGGCATAGGGAGTGAGGAGAAGAGAGAAGGGCATCAAGAGAGAGGATAAGACAGAAGGGAATCCACAGAGAGGAGAGAACTGAAGGGCATCCAGAGAGAGGACAAAGCAGAAGGGCATCCAAGGAGAGAAGAGGACACAAGGGCATCCAGAGAGAGGAGAGTACAGAAGGACATCAACAGAGAGGAGAGAACAGAAGTGTATCCATAGAGAGGAGAGGACAAAAGGGAATCCAAAGAGAGGATAGAACAGAATGTCATCCAGAGAAAGGAGAAGACATAAGGGCATTCAGAGAGACGATAGTACATAAGGACATCCCGAAATAAGAGAGAACAGAAGCCCATTCAGAGAGATGATAGAACATTAGATAATTCAGAAAGAGGAGAGAAGAGAAGCCCATCTAGAGAAAGCAGAAGACTGAAGGACATGCAGAGAGAGAAGAGGACTGAAGGGCATCTGGAGAGAGAAGACAGAAGGGCATCCAGAGAGAGGAGAGGACAGAATGTCATCGGTGAGAGGAGAGAACAGAGAAGAATCCAGAGAGAATAGAGGACAGAAGGGCATCCATAGAGAGGACAGAAGAGAAGGGAATCCAGCGAGAAGAGAAGACAAATAGGGAATCCAGAGAGAGGAGATAAGAGAAGGGCATCCAGAGAGAAAAGAGGACAGTACGGCATCTAGGGAGAAGAGAGGACAGAAAGGCATCCAGAGATAGGAGAGTGAAGAAGGGCATCCAGAGATAGGAGAGGACAGAATGGATCAAGACAGAGGAGAAAACAGAAAGCCATCAAGAGAGAGGAGAAGACAGAAAGGCATCCATGGAGAGGAGAGGTCAGAAGTGCATCCAGAGAGAAGAATGAACAGAAGGGCATCCAGAGAGAGAAGAAGACAGAAACACATCCACAGAGAGAGGAGAACAGAAGGGCATTCAGAGAGCAGAGAAAACCGAAGGGCATCCAGGGAGAGTAGAGAATAGAACAGTATCCATAGAGCGGAGAAGACAGAAGAACATCCAGAGACAGGAGAGAGAACATAAGGGCATCCAGAGAGAGGAGAGAGCAGAAGGTCATCCAGAGAGAGAAGAAGACAGTAGGGCATCTGGAGAGAGGAGAGAACTGAAGGGCATCCAGAGAGAGGAGAGAACAGACTGGCTTCCAGAGAGAGGAGAAGACAGAGGGAAGCTGGAGAGTTGAGAGAACAGAAGAACATTGGGAGAGAGGAGAAGACAGAAGGGCATCCAGAGAGAGGAGAGGACAGAAGAGCATCCAGAGGTAGGAGAAGACAGAAGGTTACCCAGAGAGAGGAGAGGGAAGAAGAGCATCCCAAGAGAGGAGAGAACAAAGGGCATCTAGGCAGAGGAGAAGACAGAAGGGCCTACAGAGAGAGGAGAGGACAGAAGGGCATAGGGAGAAAGGAGAAGACAGAAGGGCATCGGGAGAGAGGAGAGAACAGAAGGGCATCCAGAGAGAGGAGAAGACAGAAGGGCATCCAGAAAGAGGAGAGCAGAAGGGCATTCAGAGAGAGAAGAGGACACAAGGGTATCCAGAGGGAGGAGACAACAAAAGGTCATCAAGAGAGAGGAGGGAATAGAAGGGTATCCATAGAGAGGAGAGGACAAAAGGGTATCCAGAGAGAGGATAGAACAGAAGGGCATCCAGAGAAGGAGAAGACAGAAGGGCATTCAGAGAAAGGAGAGTACATAAGGACATCCCTAGAGAAAAGTGAATAGAAGCGCATTCAGAGAGGTGATAGAACATTAGAGAATCCAGAAAGAGGAGAGAACATAAGTGCATCCAGAGACAATAGATGACAGAAAGGCATGTAGAAAGAGCAGAGAATAGATGGGTATCCAGAAAGAGGAGAAGACAAAAGGGTATCGGGAGATAGGAGAAGACAGATAGGCATCCAGATGGAGGAGAGGACAGTATGGCTTCCAGAGAGAAGAGAGAAAAGAAGGGCATTCAGAGAGAGGAGAGGGCAGAAGGGCATTCACAGAAAAGAGTAAAGAAGGCCATACAGAGAGAGGAGAAGACAAAAGGTCATCTACATAGAGGAGAGATCAGAAGGGCATCTAGATAGAGGATAGAACAGAAGGGTATCTAAAGAGAGGAGAGAACAGAAGGGCATCCGGAAAGAGGAGAAGAGAGAAGGAATCTAGATGGAGAAGAGGACAGATGGGCATCCTGAGAGAGGAAAGGAGAGGACAGAAGGGCATCCATGGAGAGAAGAGAAAAGAAGGTCATCCAGAGAGAGGAGAAGACAGAAGGGAATCCAGAGAGAGGAGAGAACAGTAGGGCATCCAGAGAGAGAAGAGGACACAAGGGCATCCAGAGAGAGGAGAGAACAGAACGGCATCCAGAGAGAGGATAGTATAGAAGGGTATCCAGAGAGAGGAGAGGACAAAAGGGAGTCCAGAGAGAGGAGAGCACAGAAGGGCAACCAGAGAAAGGAGAAGACAGAAGGGCATCCAGAGAGAGGAGAGGACAGAAGGACATCCCCATAGAAGAGAGAACAGAAGCACATCTGCAGAGATGAGAGTACAGGAGAGAATCCAGAAAGAGGAGAGATCATAAGCCCATCCAGAGAGAGCAGAAGAGTGAAGGACATCCAGAGAGAGAAGAGGACTGAAGGGCATCAGGAGAGTGGAGAAGACAGAAGGGAATATGGAGAGAGGGAAAGACAGAAGGGCATTTAGGGAGAGCAGAGAACAGAAGGGCATCCTGAAATAGGAGGAGACACAAGGGCATCAGGGGATAGGAGTAGACAGAAGGGCATCCAGAGAGAGGAGAGGACAGAATTTCCTCCAGAGAGAAGAGAGAGCAGAAGGGCATCCAGAAAGAGCAGAGGAAAAAAGGCATCCACATAAAATAGTACAGAAGTCCATACAGAGAGAGGAGAAGACAGAAGGGCATCTAGATAGAGAAGAGAACAGAAGGACAACCAGAAAGAGGAGAGAACAGAAGGGCATCCAGAGAAGGAGAAGACAGAAGCGAATCTAGAGAGAGGAGAGAACAGAAGGGCATTTGGAGAGAGGAGAGAACAGAAGGGCATCAGGAGAGAGGAGAAGACAGAAGGTCATCCAGAGAGAGGAGATGACAGAAGGGTATCCAGAGAGAGGAGAAGAAAAAGAGGGAATCCAGAGAGAGGAGAGAACAGATGTGCATCAAGAGAGATGAGAAACAGAAGGGCATCCAGAGAGAGGAGAGGATAGAACTGCATCCAGAGAGAGGAGAAGTCAGAAGGGAATCCAGAGAGAAGAGAGAACAGAGGGCATCCAGACAGAGAAGAGAACAGAAGGGCATCTAGAGAGAGGAAAAGACATAAGGGCATCCGGAGAGAGGAGAGAACAGAAGGGCATCCAGAAAAAGGAGAGAACATAAGGGCATCAAGAGAGAGGAGAAGACAGAAGGATATCCAGAGAGAGGAGAGAACAGAAGGGCATCCAGAGAGAGGAGAGGGCAGAAGGGCATCCAGAGAGAGGGGAAGAGAGAAGGGATGTTTCTGTTTTGAACTATGGAAAAGCACACTCCTGTGGTGGACATTGGTGAGGAAGCCCCTGTTGTGGACAGTGGGCAAACATCTCTGTGGTGGACAGTCCAGTGGATGTCTTGTGGTTGATGGAAAAAAGATGTCCCTGTGGGGAAGAGTGCTGAGCACAACTATATGTTGGACATTGGTGAGAATATCCCTGTGGTGAACATTGGGCAGGATGTCCCTGTGGCTGACCAAGTGTAGGACATTCCCGTGGTGGACAGTGGGTGGTGGTTTCTGTGCTGTACAGTTGGAAGGATGTCCTTGTGCTGGACAGTGAGGAGGACGTCCCTGTGGTGGACAGTGGAAAGGACATCCCTGTGGTGGACAGCTGGGAGGAACTCTCTGTGGTGGACAGTGGGAAGGACATCTCTGTGGTGGACAGTGAAGAGGTGTACTCTCCCCCCATGAGCAAGCCTGAAGAGACCTTGGTTACCACAACAAGGTCAAGTGACGGGATCTAGGTGGAGTTACCCACCTTGGTTTCCCGGAACACAGCAGAACTGCCCCTGGGCTTGCCTTGAGGCATCTCCGGCCGTGACCTGGAATGGACTATGGATTATCCCACCCATCTGAAACCAGGAGGGGTTGTGGGTTGGGTCTTCCCCTTTAAATTGAGAGCCGAACATTAAAGCTTTGGGCCTTGATCAGAGAACTTTGTCTTGGCCTCATCTCTTCTCGCCCTCCAGCCCCTTTCATTCCCAGCCCCCTTTTCAGGTGAACCCAGTTGACTTGTGGCCGCGGGCGGCTACAGAGTGGCGCGCACAACGTGGGACTTGAAAACGGGGGACCGAGCTGAGGAAAGCTGTCTTAGGTGGAGCTCCACGGTAAACAGGACTAAAAAGGTATCCCACACACTTAGGAAGTAGCAAACGGTATTGAAGCTAGCGCTAGTTAAATTTTGAAGGCCGTGTTTGCAGGAAGTGTGTTTTGGGGGATAGGTCTAGGTCAGATAGGTGTTGACCCGACGCCTATTCTGCCTAGGGGGTGACAGCGAATTATGGGCCAGGAGAATTCTAAAAGGGCGTTTGCCTGCAGCCTTCGAGAGCTGCTTCAGACGGGAGGAGCTGGGTTGTCAGATAGTGTGTTGGAAGATTTTTTGGCAGAGGTAGATTCATGCTGCCCATGGTTCCCTCGAGAAGGAACGTTGAACAAAAAGACCTGGGAGACGGTCGGAGAGGTTTTGAAAACCACCAGGGCAGATTATAACACCCTCTGTCTTTGGAAACTGGTAAAAGATGCTATTGATAATAAAACAGATAAAGAGACCTCGCAGGTGTTAGCTATTGCCCAGGCACAGCTTGAAGAGTTCCAAGAACACCCATCAGAAAGCCCTTGTACAAAAAGGGGCACTCTCAACCCTACATCAGGGAAATGTAGACCTAGTACACCTTCTCCAGCTCAGATAAAAGAATTCGGAAACTCTGGTAATAAATCAGAGCTAGAGAAAGGAGCTGATTTGAAAATAGGGGGTTCCAAATGCCACGAGGAATGGCCCCCTCCCTATGCACCTTCTGCTCCACCTAGGGTCCTTGATGCAGCAGAAGCTGCCCAGATGGACATGAAGGCATATAAATTAGAGATGGAAATTAAACTGCAGAGATTGACTAACGAGCTACAGGAGTTAAAGTGTCAGTCAGGTGCAAAAAGGATCGATGATTCTGGGATACGTCAATCGCCATTAGAAAGAGCCGTGAGTCAGGCCCGCAGGGATGGGCAGGATACATCTGACGTGTTAGCGTTTCCTGTATTGGAAGTAGTTGATCAACAGAACCAAAGAACTAGACAATATCAGGCATTGGAGTTTAAAGTGATAAAAGAGTTGAAAACTTCGGTTTCTCAATATGGGCCTACGGCGCCCTTCACACAAGCTTTATTGGATACTGTGGTAGAATCAAATTTAACACCCCAAGATTGGAAAACTTTGTGTAAGGCTACTTTGTCAGGAGGAGATTACTTGCTTTGGAGCTCAGAATGGCGTGAGGCTAGTAAGAAAACTGCCGCGATGAATGCTCAGGCAGGTAATCCTATTTGGGACTTGAACATGCTTTTAGGAGAAGGTCAATATGAAGGGAATGCTAATCAGGTCGAGCTGCCTCCAGGTGTGTACGCACAGATTGCAATGGCTGCTCGCCATGCTTGGAATCAGTTACCTACTAAAGTGGATGTTAATGGGAGTTTATCCAGCATCAAGCAGGGTCCTGATGAATTATTCCAGGACTTCGTGGACAGGCTGCAAAAGACAGCTGGTAGAATTTTTGGAGATCCTCAGTCAGGAATTCCTTTTGTTACACAGCTGGCCTATGAGAACGCTAATGCAGCTTGCCGCGCGGCTATCAGGCCTTACAAGGCAAAGACAGATTTACATGGATACATTCGTCTTTGTGCTGAAATTGGGCCCTCTTACAATCAGGGTCTGGCCATGGCCGCTGCTTTTCAGGGGACCACTATACATGCAATGCTTGCACAGAACTGTAAAGATAGAAGATGTTATAAATGTGGAGATACAGGTCATTTTAAAGGTGACTGTCCCAGGAGAAAGGGCGTGGACTATCAACCAGGTCGCATGTCAGGAATTTGTCCTCGGTGCAAGAAGGGTCGTCATTGGGCTAACAAATGTAATGCTAAAACAGATAATCAGGGCCGTCCCTTGTCGGGAAACGAGTGGTGGGGCCAGCCCTAGGCCCCCAGAAATCCACAGCCAACAGCTTATGGGGCCATGAAGCTGTTGCCAAGTCAGGGAAATCTATTTCAGAACTTATTAGAGCAACCCCAGGAAGTGCAGGATTAGACCTTAGTTCCACTACCCATGCTGTACTGACACCAGAAATGGGAGTTCAGACGTTGCCTACAGGAGTTTTTGGGCCCTTGCCTCCAGGGACTTGGGGATTACTTATAGGCCGAAGCAGTAGTATTGTAAAAGGATTGCAAATTTATCCAGGTGTTATAGATAGTGATTATGAGGGAGAGATTAAGATCATGGCTGCTTCCCCCCAGGGCGTGATAACTGTGCCTGCTGATAAGAGAATTGCTCAACTTGTTTTGGTTCCTCTGCATCCACTCCCTTCCAAGTTTGTTAAGAATGAGAGAGGACAGGATTGTTTTGGTTCTTCTGATGTGTATTGGGTTCAATCTATTACTAATGAGAGACCTACTCTTAAGTTAACAATTGAGGGAAAAAGTTTTGAGGGTCTCATGGATACAGGAGCTGACATCACGATCGTGAGAAGACAGGACTGGCCTTCAGCTTGGCCTTTGTCTGATACGCTCACGAACCTTCAGGGAATTGGCTATGCTAACAATCCAAAACGGAGTTCTAAACTCCTAACTTGGAGAGATGAAGAGGGGAATTCAGGACAAATTCAGCCCTATGTGATGCCGAAATTGCCTGTCACCCTCTGGGGAAGAGATCTTTTGTCACAGATGGGTCTTATGATGTGCAGCCCTAATGAAACAGTGACTAGACAAATGCTAAGACAAGGATTTTTGCCTGGCCAAGGACTAGGAAGAGAAGGGCAAGGTATTAAAACCTTTAAAGCGTCCGAGCCTCATACTAACTCTAGAGGCTTAGGGTATTTTCCATAATGGCCACTGTCTTGCCTGCATCCCATGCAGATAAAATTCAATGGCTTAATAACGTCCCAGTGTGGGTTGATCAGTGGTCATTGTCTAAAGAAAAAGTAGAAGCTGCTTCATTGCTTGTGCAGGAGCAATTAGAGGCAGGGCATATAGTAGAATCTCAGTCACCTTGGAACACTCCAATATTTGTTATCAAGAAAAAATCTGGGAAATGGCGATTGTTGCAAGATCTAAGAAAGGTTAATGAAACCATGGTACCTATGGGAGCTCTACAATCTGGGCTGCCATCTCCAGTGGCCATTCCCAAAGGGTTTCATAAAATAATAGTAGATTTGAAAGATTGTTTTTTCACTATTCCCTTGCATCCTCGGGATTGCAAGAGATTTGCTTTCAGTGTTCCTTCTGTTAATTTCAAGGAGCCAATGAAAAGGTATCAATGGGTAGTTCTTCCTCAGGGCATGGCTAATAGCCCTACATTATGTCAAAAATTTGTGGCACAAGCCATTGAGCCTGTAAGACGGCAATGGCCAATGATGTACATCAGCCATTACACAGATGACATTCTTTTAGGTGGGAAGGATCCTCAGGAGTTGCTTCTATGCTATAGAGATTTACAGCAAGCATTAGCTGATAAAGGTTTACAAATAGCTCCTGAAAAGGTACAAACTCAGGAGCCTTATGATTATTTAGGCTTTAGGCTTACAAATCAAGCCATTTGTCCCCAGAAGATAATCATCCGCAGGGACTGTCTAAAAACTCTAAATGATTTTCAAAAGCTGTTAGGTGATATCAATTGGCTTCGTCCCTACTTAAAGCTTACAACAGGAGAATTGAAACCTTTATTTGATATTCTCAAGGGGAGTGCTGATCCTACCTCCCCTCGATCCTTAAACCCAGAAGGATTGTTGGCCTTACAACAAGTAGAAAGAGCCATTGAGGAACAATTTGTTACTTACATAGATTATTCCTCACCTTTACATTTGTTAATTTTTAATACAACTTACACACCTACAGGATTGTTGTGGCAAAAGGCTCCCCTCATGTGGATACATTCAAAGTTATCCCCTAAACGTAACATCCTACCGTATTATGAGGCAGTAGCCCATATGATTGTACTTGGAAGGAAACAGGCAGTGACTTATTTTGGCAAAGAGCCAGACACCATTATTCAGCCTTTTAGTGCAGATCAAAATACTTGGTTAAAGCAACATAGTACAGATTGGTTGCTTGCTCAAATAGGATTTAATGGCATTATAGACAATCATTATCCTCCAGATAAATTGATACAGTTTTTAAATGTACACGAGGTTATATTTCCTAACATGACTTCTTTGCAGCCTTTACATAATGCTCTTTTAATATTTACTGATGGATCCTCTAAAGGACGAGCAGGGTACCTCTTAAATAATCAACAGGTAGTCATAGAGACGCCTGGACTCTCTGCTCAACTAGCAGAACTGACAGCAGTTCTAAATGTTTTTCAGTCGGTAAGTGATGCTTTTAACCTCTTTACTGATAGCCTATATGTAGCTCAGTCTGTCCCTTTGTTAGAAACTTGTGGAGTATTGCAGTTCAATACTCGAGCCGGATCTTTGTTTTCTCGACTACAAAACCTCATTCTTACCAGAAAAAAATCCCTTTTATATTGGCCATATAAGAGCTCATTCTGGTCTTCCTGGGCCTTTAGCTGCTGGCAATGATTGTGTTGACAGAGCTTTAATAGGAGAAGCATTAATTTTGGATCCTGTTGCTCTGGCTAAGCGAGATCATGAAAAGTTTCATCTCTCTAGTCACACTTTAAGGCTCAGACATAAGATTACTAAGGAGCAAGCTAGAATGATTGTAAAACAGTGTCCTAACTGTCTTACCTTATCCCCGGCTCCCCATTTAGGCGTTAATCCAAGAGGCCTTAAGCCCAATCATATTTGGCAAATGGATGTAACCCATTATGCAGAATTTGGAAAATTGAAATATATACATGTCTGTATTGACACTTGCTCAGGATTCCTTTTTGCTTCTCTACATACAGGAGAAGCCTCTAGAAATGTAATTGATCATTGCCTACAAGCCTTTAATTCTATGGGATTGCCTAAAGTTCTCAAAACAGACAATGGGCCAGCTTATACTGGTAACAACTTTACTTCCTTTTGTAAAGAATTTGGTATTGAACATAAAACTGGAATTCCTTATAACCCAATGGGACAGGGAATCGTTGAACGTGCACATCGCACTCTAAAAAATTGGCTTATTAAAACTAAAGGGGGAGAGTTATACCCTCCAAGGTCACCAAAAGCACATCTTGCTTTTGTGTTATTTGTTTTAAATTTTCTGCAAACTGATGTTAAAGGTCAGTCTGCGGCAGATCGCCACTGGCATCCAGTCACTTCCAGGTCATTTGCCAGGGTCAAATGGAGAGACCCCCTAACTAATTCTTGGAATGGTCCTGACCCTGTCTTAATTTGGGGTCGTGGATCAGTCTGTATTTTTTCAGAAAAAGAAAATGGAGCCCGATGGCTGCCTGAAAGATTGGTCCGTCAAGTAGATACAGATCTTGAGCCTAATAATTATGATTCTGATAATGAAGAATCTGATAACAAATCTAGTCAGTGTTAGCCATGGAGGACCCAAGACTCTAGATAAGGTTGTTACTCTATCCAGGGTGTTTCCAAGTCTCATCTCCATCCAACCTAAAAGAGGGGACTTCCACCCCTAGACCAAGCAGAGAGGGGCCACCCAGAACCCCTCTGTCTGGCAATCTGAATTCTTGCTAAGGCTGCGAGGCTAAGCACTGCAGGGGAATATAAATAAAAGTTAAAAATATGTTTCTGGGTTCCCTGAGGGACAAGCCTGACTGCATAGGGGTTGATGTCAAAAGTATCCCCTCTCCAGGAAAAAGACATCAGGACAGGTATGACCTTCAGGCCTTACTGGACAACGACAGGAGGACTGGAGCCATTACAAGGTTCCCTTTAATTACTGGAGGTCAGGCCTCTATCCCCGCCTGGGTAAGATGAGAATTGCCACGGTCCTTCTATAATTGGAAAAGAGAGACTTCAGGGACAGCCCTGCTTAACTCTGAAGGCCTAAAATCAGCTATAAGCCTAAAATTCAGCAATAGGCCTGGCTTATTTGCCCACTCAGAGTCTTAGGTCTCCATGGAAAAACACTGAAACAGAGGGCTATGAATTATTGTAAACAGACAGCCTTTGTTGAAATCTACCAGCCTGAGTAGTCATAGACTTTGTATCTGATCCCTGTCAACCAGCAGTTGGACTAGATACTAAAACAGTTCCACCTTCAACCTTATTTCCTACTGGGCTTGGATAATCATATTGCTGTTAACGTTTGAACCTTGTGTCTCAAGCAGATAAGTTGCCTTCACATAAAGATCTCTCCCAACAAGCCCAGCTACTCCGCACCTCAGATGGGATGAAATCGTGTACCTCACACAGCTGCTTCTACTGGACCTGTTCCTCCTGACCTATCCTCAGATGGGCTCCATAAACCCTGGACAGCAGGACACAGCCGACTCTCCTACATACCCATTCTTCTAGGTTCCCCCTAGAGATACGTCGCCCCCAATGTCAGCAGGAAGTAGCCAGATATCACGACGACGACCCCATTCCTGTTTCACCTCTCTCTTTTCTTTTTAAGTTAACTAAAACGGGGGAAACTGTACTCTCCCCCCATGAGCAAGCCTGAAGAGACCTTGGTTACCACAACAAGGTCAAGTGACGGGATCTAGGTGGAGTTACCCACCTTGGTTTCCCGGAACACAGCAGAACTGCCCCTGGGCTTGCCTTGAGGCATCTCCGGCCGTGACCTGGAATGGACTATGGATTATCCCACCCATCTGAAACCAGGAGGGGTTGTGGGTTGGGTCTTCCCCTTTAAATTGAGAGCCGAACATTAAAGCTTTGGGCCTTGATCAGAGAACTTTGTCTTGGCCTCATCTCTTCTCGCCCTCCAGCCCCTTTCATTCCCAGCCCCCCTTTCAGGTGAACCCAGTTGACTTGTGGCCGCGGGCGGCTACAAAGAGGAGCATTCTGTGTTGGATATTTGGGATCCCTGTGCCGGACAGTGATGAGGACATCCCTGTGGTGGACAGTGGGGAGGACGTTTCTGTGGTGCACAGGAAAATACTATTTTGGTGGACCTTGGGAATGATGTCCCTGTTTTGGAGAGTGCAGAGCACATCACTGTGGTGGACAGTGGTGATAATGACATTGTGGACAGTGGGGAGGATGTTCCTGTCGTGCACAAGAAAATGTCTCTTTGGTGGACAGTGGGAAGTATTTGCCTGGAGTGGAGATTGCAGTGGACATCTCTGCAATGGACAGTGGTAAGAACATTTCTGTTATGCACAGAAGAATGTCCCTGTGGTGCACAGTGGAAAGGATGTTCCTGTGGTGAACAGTGGGAAGGATTTCCCACTGGTGGACTTGGTGAGGATGACCCTGTGGTAAATAGTGGTAAGGATGTCCCTGTGGTGGACAGCAGGGAGAACCTTTCTGTGATGGACAGTGGGTAGGATATCCCTGTGATGGAAAGTGGGGAGGTAGTCACTGAGGTGGTCAATGGGAAGGACATCCCTGTGGTATAGAATGGTGAGTACTTCACTGTAGTGCACACTGAGGAGGACATGCCTGTGGATTACACTGTGGAGGACATTTGTGTGGTGGACTATGGGGAGGACCTTCCTGTGGAGGATGGTTGCGAGGACTTCCCTGTGGTGGACAATGGGGTGGATGTCAATGTAGTCGACCGATGGAAAGACGTCCCTGTGGTGGACAGTGGGAAGGACATTTTTTTGTTTTACAGTGGGAAGGTCATCCATGCTGTGGACAGTGGGAAGGACCTCCCTGTGGTGGACAGTAGGAAGGATGTTCCTATAGTGGACCTTGGTGAGGACACCCCTGAGTTGGACCATGTGGAAAACATCCCTGTGGTGGAAAGTGGGGAGGACGTCCCTTTGGTTGACACTGGGGAATAAGTCCCAGTGGTACACAGTTGGAAGGATGTCTTTCTGGTTGACAGTGGGAAGGACCCCCTGTGGTGGATAGTTGGAAGGACGTCCCTGCTATAAACAGTGGAGAGGACTTCCCTTAGGTGGACAGTGGCTAGTACGTCCCTGTGGTGGACAGTGGTCAGGATGTCTTGTGGTGGACAGTTGTGATGATGTTTCTCTGGAGCAAAGGAGAATGTTTCTTTGGTAGACATCGGGAATGATGTCCCTGTCGTGGATTGTGCAGAGAACATCTCTGGGGTAGACTGGTGAGGACATCCATGGTGTGCACAGGAAGATGTTCCTGTGGTGCACAAGGTTGAGGACATCCCTGTTGTGCATGGGAGGATGTCCTTGTTGTGCGCAGAGGGGAGGATGTCCTTGTGGTGAACAGTGAGAAGGACATCCCTGTGGTGGAGAGCTGGGAGGAACTCTCTGTGGTGGACAGTGGGAAGGATGTCCCTGTTGTGGACAGTGGAAAGGACTTCTCTTTAGTGGACTTTGGGAATACGTTCATTTGGTGTACAATGGGGAGGACGTCCTTTGGTGGAGAGTGTTGAGGAAATTTCTCTGGTGCAAAGGAGAACGTCCTTTGGTGGACATTGGATATGATGTCCCTGCCTTGGAGTGTGCAGAGGACATCTCTGGGGTAAACTGTGGTGAGGACATTCCTGATGTGCAAAGGCAGACGTTCCTGTGGTGCACAAGAGTGAGGACATCACTATTGTGCACAGGAGGATGTCCCTGTGGTGCACAGTGGGTAGGATGTCCTTGTGGTGAACAGTGAGAAGGATGTTCCTGTTTTGGACAGCTGGGAGGACCTCTCTATGGTTGACAGTAGGAAGGACCTCCCTGTGATGGCTAGTGGGTAGGACGTCCATATGGTGGACAGTGAGGAGGACATCCCTGTTTTGGACAGTGGGGAAGACTTTACTGTTGTGGACAGTTGGAAGGACGTCACTGTGGTGGACAGCTGGGAGGACCTCTCTTTGGTTGACAGTGAAAAAGATGTCCAGTGATGGACAATGATGAGGAGTGTGTTGGACAGCGCAGATGACAGCCTTGTAGACTGTAGTAAGAACTTGCAGTAAGAACAAAGTTCCTGTGGTGCACAAGAGAATGTCTCTTTGGTGGACAGTGAGAAGGGTGTCCTTGTAGTGGGGAGTTCAAAGGACATCTCTGGGGAGTACATTTGTAAGAACATCCCTGTTGTGCACAGGAGCATCTCCCTGAGATGTACAGTGGGGAGGACATCACTGTGGTGGACAGGCAGAAGAATGTTCCTGTTGTGGACAGTGGGGAGGACCTCCCTTTGGTGGACAATGTGTAGGATGCCCCTGTGGTTTACAGTGTTGAGGATATTCATGTTGTGGACAGTGGTGAGGACATCCCTGTGTTGATATTTGGAGAGGACAACCATGTTGTGTACAGAGGTAAGGATGTCCTTGTGGTACACAGGAGGATGTCCCTGTGGTGGATATTTGGAAGGACATCTCTATGGTGAACAGTTGAAAGGACGTCCCTGTGATTTACCGTTGGGAGGACCTCCCTGTGGTAGACAGTGGAGAGAACGTTTCTTTGGTGGACAGTGGAATATACATGTTTGTTGTAAACAGTGGCGAGGACGTCAATCTGGTAGACAGTGGAAAAGACATCCTTGTGGTGGACAGTAGATAGGACTACCCTGTGGTGGACAGTGGGAAGGAGGTCCCTGTGATGGACAGTGGAAAGGACATATCAGTTGTGGACTTTGGAAAGGACGTCCCTGTTGTGGACATTGGGATAGACCTCTTTGTGGTGGACAGTGGGAAGGGTATGCCTCTGCTGGACAGTGGGGTGGACTTACTTGTGATGGACAGTGGGAAGGAGATCCCTGTTATGATCTGAGGAGAGGATATCACTGAAGTGGACAGTCTTAAGGATGTCGTCTTAGTGGAAAGCGGGGAGGGCTTTTCTAGTTTGAATAGTGGGAAGGATATCACTGTTGTAGACAGTGGGGAGCAAATCCAAGTTGTGGACTGTGGGGATTATTTCCCTGTGATGGACAGTGGGGAGGATATTACTGAGGTGCACTGGAGAATATCCATGTGGTGCATAGTTGGAAAGATGTCCATATGGTGGAGAGTGCGGAGGACATATCTGTTGTGGACAGTGGTTAGGACATCCCTGTTGAGCACAGGGGGATGTCCCTGTGTTGCTCAGTGGGGAGGATGTCCCTGTTGTTTTCAGTGGGAAGGACTTTGCTGTGTTTGATAGTTGAGAGGACATCCATGTTGTGGACAGTTGAGAGGATGTCCCTGTGTTGGAGAGTTGAGAGGATGTCACTGTGGTGGACAGTGTGGATGACAGCCCCTTGTGGACAGTAAGGACAATGCTCCTGTGGTGCACAAGAGAATGTCTCTTTAGTGGACAGTGAAAAGGATGTCCTTATAGTGGGGAGTGCAGAAGACATCTCTGGGTTGGACAGTGGTAAGAACATCCCTGTTGTGCACAGGAGTATATCCCTGTGGTGTACAGTGGGAAGAGCATCCCTGTGGTGGACAGTGAAGAGGTCTTCCCTTCGGTGGAAAGCTGAAATGACGTCCTTGTGGTCAATAGTGGGAAGGACGTCCCTTTGGAGGACAGTGGAGAGGACATCATTGTGGTGGACAGACAGAAGGATGTCCCTATGGTGGACAGAGGGGGGACCTGCTTGTGGTGGACAGTGGGTAGGATGTTCCTGTGGTTTACAGTACAGAGGATATTTGTGTGGTGGACGGCGGTGAGGACTTCCCTGTAGTGCATATTGTTGAGGACAACCATGTTGTGGACAGTGGTAAGGATGTCCTTGTAGGACACTTGAGGATATTCCTGTGGTGGACAGTGGGAAGGGCATCTGTTTGGTGGGCCGTGAAAAAAAAAGTCCCTGTGGTGGACAGTGGGGAGGACACATCTTTTGTGGACAGTGGGAAGGATGTCCCTGTGGTGGATTGTGGAAAGGACATCTCTTTGATGGACAGTAGAGAGGACCTCCCTGTGGTGGACATTGGGAAGGAGGTCCCTGTTGTGGACAGTGGGGAGAATATTTCTGTGGTGGACCATTGAAATGGCGTCTCTGTGGTGGACCGTGGGGAGGACCTTTTTGTTGTAGACAGTGGGTAGTACGTCCCTGTGATAGACAGTGTGTAGTATGGTCCTGTGATGGACACTGGGGAGGACGTCCCTGTTGTCGATATTGGGAAGGACCTCCTTGTGTTGAACAGTGGAAAGAACATCCCTGTTGTGGACAGTGTGGAGGACATCCCTGTGGTAGAGAGGGGGATGGACATCCCTGTGCTGGACAGTGAAGAGGACTTTCTTGTGTTGGACATTTGGGATGACATCCCTGTGGCAAATAGTGGGAAAGACGTTTCTTTGGTGGATAGTGGGGAGGATGTCCCTGTTGTAGAGTGTGCAGAGGATAACTCTGGGTGGAGGGTGTTGCTGACATTCCTGGTGTGCAAAGGAGGATATCCCTGTCATGCACAGTTGTGAGGATATCCCTGTTGTGCACAGGAAAACGTCCCTGTTGTGCAAACTGGGTAAGATGTCTCAGTGGTGAACGGTGAAAAGGATGTCACTGTGGTGGACAATTTGGAGGATGTCCCTGTGGTGGACAGTGGGAAGGACATCCCTTTGGTGGACAACAATGAGGAATTCTCTATGGTGGACTGTATGAAGGACGTCCTTGTTGTGGTCAGTGGGGAGAATGTCCCTGTGATGGACAGTGGGGAGGAAGTCTCTGCAGTGGACAGTTGAAAGATGTACCTTTGGTAGACAGTAGGAAGAACGTCACTTTGGTGGACAGTTGGAAGGACATCCCTGTGGTAGACAGTGGGTAGGATGTCCCTGTGGAGGGCAGTGGGTAGAACGTCTCTGTGGTTTACAGTGGGAAGGACATCACTGTTGTGGACAGTGGGGAGTATATTTCTGTGGTGGCCAGTTGATTTGATGTCCCTGTGGTGGACAGTGGAGAGGACCTACCTATGGTGGAGATTTGAGAGGACCTCTCTGTGGTAGACATCGGTAGGACATCCCTGTTGTAGACAGTGGCTAGTATGTTCCTGTGGTGGACACTGGGGAGGATGTCCGTGTGTTGGACAGTGGAAAGAACATTCCTGTTGTGGAAAGTGGGGAGGACGTCCCTGTGGTGAACAGTGGAAAGGACATCACTTTGATGGACAGTAGAGAGGACCTCCCTGTGCTAGACAGTGGGAAAGAGGTCTCTGTGGTGGACAGTGGGAAGGACATTTATGTTGTGTACTTTCAGAAGCCAGGAACCTCGCCTCTTACCCTTACCTCTCCCCACCTGCACAATGTAGCCTGCAGCTTCATCTCCCTGGCAACCACAAGGTCCTGCTTGATAGTTATGTCCTCTGCAGCTTCATCTCCCTAGCAACCACAAGGTTCGGCTTGACAGTTACAGATAGACTTATTGACTTAAAGCATGATTGAGTGAGACAGGATCATAACCTGCTTTCCTTGGGGTAAGCTTCATTTTCATTCCATCCCATAAGAATGGGCCATTCACTGTCGAAGGAGGCATCCTTCATAAAGGACCTCAAACAAAGTCTCAGAGAGAGAGGAATTAGGGTTAAGAAAAGAGATCTCATAAGTTTCTTTGTGTTTATTGATGAACAGTCTCCTTTGTTCATGATTGATGGTCCTATCATATACCCTAAGAAGTGGCAAAAGTTGGGTCGTGAACTAAATAAAAATTAAATGTGAAGGTGACGGTGCAGTTAATCCAACAATTTTCTCATTTTGGGGTATTATTAGGGACCTTATTGAGGATGCTGACAGAAACTCAGGTAAACGCCAGCTCTTGTCGGTCGCAGAATACTGCTTATCACAATCGCGTCCAGGCTCCGCCAGTTTCTCCTGCTCGACATCTCAGGCTTCTGTTCCTTTTACACTTATTGATATGCCTCATGAGTCTCAGCTTCCCTCCTCGTCTGATTCTCCTCGTATTTATCCTGATTTGTCAGCTTTGGATTCCTCAACCCCTGCCTTGCCTGTGTGCCCTTGTCATAGTTCTGTTTCCACTGCTCCTTTGCACACACAGTATGTGCCTTTAGCCACTGGCAACCCTTACATCTCTCATTCTCAAACTTCCTACTGTAATCCTGTTCTTCGGAAGCCCCTGCCTCTATGCTCACCTTCCCCAGCCTCTTGGAGTTCCCGCCACCCCCACCTCCATCTCCCGCGCTGCCGAGGCTGATACACAGCACTTGCCCCCTTCCCGCCCGACTTGCTTTGTCTCTGCCCTCACCCCTCCAGCTGCAGCCTCAGCGCACCCTGCCCCTGCCCTTCCAGCAGCAGCCGATGCTTCTGAATCAGAGCCTTTGGGTTCTGGCACTACAGCTGTTCCCACGCTAACGCCAGTTTCGTAGGTCTCCACATCACTTCCTACGTCTGCAGTTTTGACTTTCCCTGCTACCCTGCCTGTTTCTCTCTCTGATATGAAGACCTGCCTTTCTTCTCAGGTCCATGAATTGGCAGACATCCTCCACCTTCAGGAGCAAATTTCACGGCTCTCAGTCCTTTGTTCCTCCTCCCCTGCGCAGGACTCTCAAAGTTTGGTTTTCCCTGTCACTCGCTCTCAGGGTATCCCTCCTCAGACACCTGCAGATCCTGATTCTAGCTCCTCACAGACCCCGCTACTCCCTCTCCCTTCCTGGTCTAGTGCTCAGCATTCACACAGCCACATGCATGCCGCTCCTTCTTCCTCCTCATGCCCCATGCCACCATCCTCTTCATGGTCCTCTCATAACCCTTCCCAGCCTTCTTGCTCCCAATTAGGGACAGAGACCGTCTTCTGGAGATGAGGATGAAACAGAGCCAGAAGATTGAAGCAGGGATGTGGGCAGAGCCGTGACAGAAAATGAAAACGTGTGCCCTATGGAGAATCCTAAAATCTTTAAAAAAAAAAACCCTCTGCTTTAAACAGTTAGAAAAATTAAACTTGGCTGTTAGTAATTATGGGCCCAATGCTCCCTTCACTCTTTCCCTTCTTGAAAGCCTTGGGGCAGGTGGATATTTAACACCCAATGAGTGGTTGACAGTTGCCCAGGCCATATTAACTCAGGGACAATTTCTCTCCTGGCAGGCTGATTGGGCAGAACGTTGCAGGTCTCAGGCACAAGTCAATCTCTCAAGCTCATGCTCACCCTCCAATAAATGGACAAATGATAAACTCCTAGGTTGAGGGAAATATGCCTCTAACCAAATACAGCAAATATTTTCTCTGGGTCTCTTGGCTCAGTCTTCCTCAGCAGCTATGAGTGCCTGGAGAGCCATTCCCATGAAAGGCTGTGTCCTTTCACCCTTGACCAAGATCATTCAGGGCAATCAAGAAGAATTTTCGGAATTTGTTGCCCACCTCTTGGAGGCAGCTTAGAGATCCTTGGGACCTGGCCAGGGAGACAATAAACTTCTTCAGCAGCTTGCTTTTGAAAATGCTAACTCTGCCTGTAGGGCTGCCCTTTGAGGGAAATATAAAAATAAAGATTTGGATGAGATGATTCATATCTGCAAGGATGTAGACCCCTTTGCCCAGAAGGTCTCACAAGCCATCAATCTGGCTGTGGGAGCGGCCACTACAGCTACTAGTGGTGGGGCAAATGTATCCACCTGTTTTAGATGTGGTCACCTGGGCCATTTTGCTAAATAGTGCCCTCAGGGTAAACCCATGGCTCAGCCCCCACCTCAATGGAAGGGAGAGCGTTCACTTCCAATGACCCCTTGCCCTCGCTGCAGGCTAGGCAAATATTGGGCTACTGCCTGCCGTTCCAAAACTGATATTTTGGCCAACCCCTTCCTCCCCTTCAGGGAAAGGGGATGCGGAGCCAGACTCAGACTCCTTAGCCAGTCTCCTTCCTGCCAGCCTCAGGAAGCAGCCAGGCAGGGCCACATCAAACCTTCCATCAACAGGTCCCTAACCAGCCACAGCCCTCTGTAGGGCTACCCCAGGGAGTGCAGGATTGGACCTCTGTGCCTCCTGCAATACAATATTAGAAGCTGGAGGAGGAGTTCAGATAATCCCTAATGGTGTCTTTGGGCCTCCCCCACCCCAGGTTTATTACCTTATCTTGGGCAAAGCATCTGCCACACTCTAAGGCATTACCATTTTCCCTTCAATCGTTGTTAACGATTACTCTGGAGAAATTAAAGTATTGGCCACTAGTTCTAGAGGGCCCCTTCACATTCTCCAGGGACAGTGCCTTGCACAGGCCGTTTCCCTTCCAGTAGACACCTCCACACCTTCCTTGGGCCCATTCCGGGGTGCTTCCACCCCTGAGTTTTCTGATGTCTATTGGGTCTAAAGACTCTCACAAGAGTGCCCACAATTAAAACTGAAACTTAATGGCAAAAACTTTGAGGGCATACTTGACTCAGGAGCGGACTCCAGAGTTATTTCACAGGCCTCTTGGCCCTCCGCTTGGCCCTGTCAGCCTTCTTTAACTCACCTTCAAGGCATTGGACAGTCCACCAACACCCTTCAAAGCTCCCAGTTGCTCACTTGAGAGGATCCTGAGGGTAATACTGGACATGTTAGACCATTCATTGTACCTGGCCTCCCTATAAACTTATGGGGTCGAGATATATTGAGTCAAATGGGAGTTCTTATGTTTAGCCCCTCTGCAGTTGTTACCCACCAGATGCTGGACCAGGGGTTCATCCCTGGACAAGGCTTGGGCAGATGCAACCAAGGGATCCCCACCCCAATTGCTGTTACACCAAAGACCTCACGCTCAGGACTAGGTTATGATTCAAATTTTTCTTGAGGACCATTGCTCCCCCTGCATGCAAGACAGATAAGATCACCTAGAAGTCAGATTCCCCTGTCTGGGTCAACCTATGGTCCCTCCCTCAACATAAACTTTTAGCAGCCATGCAGTTGGTGCAGGAATAATTAGATGATGGCCACACTGAACTCTCCATCTCCCCTTGGAATACAACAATGTTGTGATACAAAGAAAGGGGGCAGATGGAAACTGCTCCAGGACCTCAGAGAAATTAATAAGATTATGGTCCCAATGGGAGCCCTCCAGCCTGGCCTCCCCTCCCCTGTGGCAATACCTAACAGTTACAATAAGATGGTTATTGATTTGAAAGATTGTTTTTTCTGCATCCCCTTACACCCAGAGGATTGTAAACTTTTTGCCTGTAGCCTTCCTGTTGTTAAATGAATTGGGCCATCTCCATGAATTCAGTGGAGGGTCCTGCCTCAAGGCAGGGCCAATAGTCCCCCCAAAAAAAGTTTGTGGCCCAGGCCATTGACCCTTTTCGCCTTAAATACACTGAGTTATATATTGTCCATTTTATGGATGACATTCTTCTGGCTAGCCCTGTCGAGACCACCTTGCCCAGGGTTGGACAGGAGTTGGTAACTGCCCTCCAAGGCCTCGGGCTGCAGATTGCCCCCAAGAAGGTCCAGCTACAGCCCCCACATTTATTCTTGTGTTTTGAGCTTCACTGCTCTAAGGTTCTCTCTCAAAAATTTGAACTTAGAAAAGATTCCTTACAAACACTTAATGACTTTCAATGTCTCTTGGGAGACATAAATTGGTTGCGCCCCTATCTAAAATTAACAACTGGAGAACTTAAGCCTCTATTTGATATTCTTAGAGGAGATTCTGACCCCTCCTCCCCCTGTGCCTTTACCCCTGAGGCCACCTCTGCCCTTAAGCTCGGGGAGAAAGCCATTCAACAACAGACTGTTACCTAATATTCTCCAACCTCCCCCTTATGTCTATTGGTTCTTCCCACCATGTTTGCCCCCATGGGATTTTTGTAACAGGCTAAACCTTTTATTGGCTTCATTTCCCCTCACCCCTCCTAAAGTGCTACCTGTTTATCCTGCCTTGGTGGCACAGATCATAAGGATGGGAAGAGAGACCTCCTGAAGCTATTTGGTAGAGACCCTGTACCTTGTCACCATTCCCTATGATGCAGCTCAAGTTTTGGTGGCTACTTTAGACCTCAGATGAATGGGGCTATTAACTGTATTTCATTTCATGGAAAGATAGATAACCACTCTCCCTCTGACAAACTTATCCAGTTCCTTGAACACCAAGCAGTGGTCCTTCCCTAAAGTGACTAAGAACATCCCCATTCCTCAAGCACCACTGATTTTACAGATGGATCCTCCTCTGGGGTTGCAGCCTTTAATATATGTGGACAGGTCTCTAAGTTTCAGACCAAATTTTCCTCAGCACGAGTTGGTAGAATTGGTTGCTGTTATTCAGTCTTT